>NC_086318.1:219547890-219642890 GCF_036172605.1 Pelobates fuscus | reverse complement strand
CCCCAAATAATCCAGGGGCCATAGTCAGCAGGTAGGAGGCGGGCAAACAGGTTTCTCCAATGCCCAGTGGCGAGGTTGGTTTCGTCACAATATTGTTTTCCCAATACTGCATCTAATGTGAGTTTTATTTTAAGATATCATTTCTAATTTGCCAAATTTCATTCCATAGCTTTATATGTTGTGCAAAGACAGTGTGGATGTATATTACAAAGAGTATTTATGGCTTCCCTGACCCTGCTTCATACACTCGTTACACAGATGCTTAATAGTAAAAAGGTTGGCAGTGAGCCTGCATAGCCATACACAACCATGTAATGCACCGTAACCATGCCAACTTAAATGCTATACAAAGCAGTGGGACAGGGAGGCAGGTCACCCTGCGTTGTCTGCCAAACACATTTCAAATGGATAAAGAGGGACACTTGTAATTTTAAACAAGATCATTGTATCTTATTTACAAAGACTAATTGTAAACCTATTGATTGTAGTTTAAAGACACATTATTGTGAGTATTATTGCTGTTGAGTACTGTAACTTAACCACACCAAGAATACTGCACTCCTACAAAAGAGAGACATTAACCCCTTAATGATACAACTTCAGGAATAAAAGGGAATTATGATGGAATATTTCCGTCATGTGTCCTTAAGGGGGGAGAGGAGGAATAGAGAGATCTGGACCTAAAATAGTGACTGTCTTTTAAGTAGGGATTTGAAAGGTATTTAAAAGCTGAGTGGGTCATCTGGGCTGCCAGGTTAAATATGAACATGGGGGGGGGGGGGGTATATAGCAGGTATGAGAAGGGACTGACTTAAAAAGAAAGTGGAAAACAAATCCTGCAATATTTTTGGTTTTTACACCTTATTTCTCTGTTTGGCCATGCAGACCACTCATACCTGATTCCGGTTTAAGTTTTGTGTGGGTGTTTTTTACACAAGTTTAACAAATGTCTATTTTATGAACAAGCCCCTAATGTCCTGTGAATTAAAAAAAAATGTACCTACATTATATGTGTCATCTGTAGAAAAGTTTTAGATTCCCCCCACCACCACATCTAAATACAACAGATCTATAATTACTAATGTTTCTAAGAAATGGTTGGTGGAAGATCATAATGTGCTTACTGGAAGTACCACTCTTATGTACAGACACAGTAACAAAGCTGTGTAGAAATAGAAACAAGCTGATGAAAGCAAAACATTTCACAGGCCTGGCACAGACTACAAAGAATGCATCTACAGGCTTTTAAGAGTATGATGTATGACAGGAAAACTGCCACAAAAATCTGGGAGTTCTAAAGAATGAGAATGTATCTCTCTTACTCCAAAACATACCCATCTGTGTTCTATGCGAATTGGTATTTCTGATAACCCCGGGATAATCTAAAGGATATGTGCATGAATATTACTTGCACAAACTTTTTAATGTGGATGTTCAACAAATGTATTCAATCAAATTCAAAAAGGTTTACATTATTTCTGAAGTCACAGACTTATGGACTATATTGAAATTTGGCCTTTTGAAAACTTTAGTGCAGATCGATTCCCTATTTTATTATTATTAATAATATGTTTCCAATTTGCTACATATTAAATTCCACTTGCAAGGAAATCCATCATCATGATTTTCTATAACAATATTTAAACCATCATATAAGTGACGATTAATACGTAACTGTCACACCTTAAGACATGATAGTTCCACATTTCTTTTGTATTATTATTATTGGTATTCATATATTACCAGCATATTACGTAACGCTTTACAATATTATCAAAGGGGGAGATTTAACAATAAATGAGACATTTACAAAAACTTACAGGAACAATAGGTTGAAGAGGGCCTTCATCCCTTTACTTCAATAAATGCTATTAAAGTGTTTAATTGAGGTAAGTACATCTTTACTTACCTCTTCTGCACTCAACTGCCCCATAATTCCACAGGCAGTGACAGGAAGTATAGATTTCACTATATAGAAAAACGCTATTTTGTGAATGCCTTATATGAACTATTATATATATATATATATATATATATATATATATATATATATATATATATATATATATATATATATATATATTTGCCACAACATATGAGATCCTCTTAAGGTTCATGCCATTTAAGTTTATAACATAATGTGGCAAACATATATATATATATATATATATATATATATATATATATATATATATATATATACAGTTGCAAGAAAAAGTATCTTTACATCTTTACTTACCTCTTCTGCACTCAACTGCCCCATAATTCCACAGGCAGTGACAGGAAGTATAGATTTCACTATATAGAAAAACGCTATTTTGTGAATGCCTTATATGAACTATTATATATATATATATATATATATATATATATATATATTCCAATGTAATAATAAGGTGCACTCACAGGACTTTTTTCAGTAACTTACTTTATTTTTAAGAAGTGAATTCCATGTGAAAATATCATAAATCGACGTTTCGACCCCTATAGGGTCTTTTTCAAGATCAATCTTACAGTGTACAACCATGCATATATATAGGTGTTTACTAATAATCACTTACCTAAACGGTGTGTGTGAACAAAGCTCCCGCTCGAAAATCCGAAACCCGGAAGTGATTCTGTGCCACCACGTGACTGCGTGTGATGACGCGTGTGCGTCGTTGCCAGGCAACGGGGCTAAACAAAACATAGCCTCCAATGGAATACCTATTCCGCGGGCTGCGAACAGCTCTAGGGGGGCTCGATCGTGATCCTAAGTGCCAGTGACTGAGTGGTACCTGCCAATAGTAATTGGCAAGGTCCATCCCTGCTTCCCCATGGAGGATTACTGTAATACATTATCTGAACTGTCCGAGAATTAATCGAGGACTACAAACAAAAGTGACATCACACGTGAAAAATTGTGAAAGTGACAGTGCTGAAACATGAAAAATTAAAAATAGAAACGTCCTACCAAATCATCCTCGGACAGTCCTACTGAACATGGCTCTAGAGATAATATGGTGTTAATTCTTATATAAGATACTAAGTGCATAAATAATGTCACTTTATACACATGTATATTGTATCCTAATATGTAAGTGGAGCATATAATACGTGCTACTCTATGATAACAACTTAATATACATATTCTTTACAATTAATCAATATTTACAACATATAATGGTGCCCATCCAAACTTATGGACAAAATATGCACATATCGTGCTGCAGAATGTATACTGATAACCAGTATAAGGCCACAATGCCCTTCTATTATGGGCCTATTAAAGGTGAAAACGTAAACCCAGTTCATCTATACTGGACACTGTGGTATGCCTGATAGATTCCTTACCTATTGTTTAATTTTAGTACTTAAGATAACGAGTCAATTATTGATTCACTAAATGAATTATAGTATCTATGAAAAGCTTATTTACAAACATAACCCCGAGGATTACGGTTATTTGGTGACAAAAAGTGTCTCACAGCTAGACTGCCCAAACATGTCCTGAATATATGCCTATAATTCACAAAAACATAGAGTATGTGTTATATTCGTTCAAGCCACGAGGTGTGACAGTGTCCAAGGTAAAAATCCAATATGCTTCTCTTTGAAGCAATATTTTAGATCTGTCCCCCCCACGAGGTAAAGGTGGAACATGATCTATCGCCATGAATCTGAGTGTAGGAAGTCTATGTGATGCTGCAAGGTAATGTTTGGCTACCGGTTTATCCGTCTTTTGATCCCTGAAGGCTGTCATAATGCCAGATCTGTGGCCTCGGATACGATCTCGTAGGGTAAGGTCCGTCTTCCCTACATAGGATAATCCACATGGACAGGTTATTAGGTAGATGACGTGATCTGTAGTACACGTGATGTAGTGTGGGATTTTAATTCTTTTGCCACTATGAGGGTGGGCAAAGGAGTTGCCAGAGTTCATGTGGCTACACGTGACGCACCCACTGCATCTGTAGCATCCCAATTTCTTCTGTATGACATTTTTCTTATAGCTTTGTATAGGGTCATTCCGAATTAAGATGTCTCGTAAATTTCTATTTCTTTTGTAGCTGATGATGGGTTTCTTGTTGAATATGACAGGTAGTTGTTTGTCCGACTCCAGTATGTCCCAATGTTTTTCTATAGATTGTCGGATTTGTGTAGATCCAGTATGGTAAGTAAGTGGTAAGTACATTTTGGGTATGTCGCTACTAACTTCCCCTTGTGTTTCTTTAATCTCCTGTGTCCATTTTTCAAATGCCCGAGTTTTGGCTTTCTCAAGTGTTTTTGGCTGGTAGCCTCTTTCTTGAAATCTGTGGGTCATATCATTCAATTGTTTCTCTCGGTTCTTTTCGTCGCTGTTGTACCTAAGGACACGCATATATTGAGATATGGGTAGGGAGTCTTTGAAATGCTTCGGATGATAACTGGTGTTGGAGAGTAGTGTGTTTCTATCGGTTTTCTTGCGATGGAGTGAATATCCAAATTTATTCCCCTCTTTATATATAGTGACATCGAGGAAAGGGATTGCTTCATCACTATGTGTCAGTGTGAACTTAACTGGTGATGTTAATTGATTGATATTGGCTACCATCTCTTCCAATTCTTTAGACGAGCCCTTCCATATCATAAGTACATCGTCGACAAAACGATAATAAGCTAAGATCTTGTCCGAAGATTGATGCAAAATATGTTGATGTTCAAATTGGGACATATAGGCATTGGCATAAGAAGGTGCCATAGCCGCCCCCATTGCAGTTCCAGTCAATTGTAAGTAAAATAAATCTTCGAATTTAAAGTAATTGCAGGTAAGTGCAATGCTTAAGAATTCTAAAAGGTACTCTATTGGTGGTCCATGATATTTTTCTGATATTTCAAGTATTTCTCTGAGGGCCTTTATACCCCCCTCGTGGGGTATAATAGTGTACAAACTTTGTACATCTAAAGTGGCCAGTATTATGTTCTCTGGCTCATCCAGCGAGATCCCTTCCAACCTATTAAGTAGGTCTCTGGTGTCACGAATGCACGTCGGTAGTTCTTTAACGCTGTCTTTGATATAAAAATCCACATATTTTGCTATTGGTTCTAACAAACTCCCTCTGGCTGAGACGATGGGTCTGCCTGGGGGGTTGATGCTGTCTTTGTGGATTTTTGGGATGGTGTAAAGTACAGGATATATCGGGTGGTCCACAAATAAGTACTTGGATGTAGACACGTCCAAATATCCCATCTGTAGTCCCATCGTGATATGTTCCATGATCCTCTTTTGAAACTTAATGGTGGGATCGAACGTGAGTCTTTGGTAAGTAGTGGTGTCCGATAATTGGCGCATAATTTCTGTCCTGTATTGATGGTATGACATTATAACGATGGCACCCCCTTTATCCGCAGCTCGAATGATTATATTCGGGTCTTGTTTTAGATCCATAATTGCCTATATATATATTTGCCACAACATATGAGATCCTCTTAAGGTTCATGCCATTTAAGTTTATAACATAATGTGGCAAATATATATATATATATATATATATATATATAGTTGCAAGAAAAAGTATGTGAACCCTTTGGAATGATATGGATTTCTGCACAAATTGGTCATAAAATGTGATCTGATCATCATCTAAGTCACAACAATAGACAATCACAGTCTGCTTAAACTAATAACACACAAAGAATGAAATGTTGCCATGTTTTTATTGAACACACCATGTAAACATTCACAGTGCAGGTGGAAAAAGTATGTAAACCCTTGGATTTAATAACTGGTTGAACCTCCTTTGGCAGCAATAACTTCAACCAAATGTTTCCTGTAGTTGCAGATCAGACATGCACAACGGTCAGGAGTAATTCTTGATCATTCCTCTTTACAGAACTGTTTCAGTTCAGCAATATTCTTGGGATGTCAGGTGTGAATCGCTTTCTTGAGGTCATGCCACAGTATCTCAATCGGGTTGAGGTCAGGACTCTGACTGGGCCACTTCAGAAGGCGTATTTTCTTCTGTTTAAGCCATTCTGTTGTTGATTTACTTCTATGCTTTGGGTCATTGTTCTGTTCCAACACCCATCTTCTGTTGAGCTTCAGCTGGTAGACAGATGGCCTTAAGTTCTCCTGCAAAATGTCTTGATAAACCTGGGAATTCATCTTTCCTTCGATGATAGCAATCCGTCCAGGTCCTGATGCAGCAAAGCAGCCCCAAACCATGATGCCCCCACCACTATACTTCACAGTTGGGATGAGGTTTTTTTATGTTGGTGTGCTGTGCCTCTTTTTCGCCACACATAGTGTTGTGTGTTTCTTCCAAATAACTCAACTTTGGTTTCATCTGTCCACAGAATATTTTGCCAGTACTGCTGTGGAACATCCAGGTGCTCTTGTGCAAACTGTAAACGTGCAGCAATGTTTTGTTTGGACAGCAGTGGCTTCCTCTGTGGTATCCTCCCATGAAATCCATTCTTGTTTAGTGTTTTACTTATTGTAGATTCGCTAACAGGGATGTTAGCATTTGCCAGTGACTTTTGTAAGTCTTTAGCTGACACTCTAGGATTCTTCTTCACCTCATTGAGCAGTCTGCGCTGTGCTCTTGCAGTCATCTTTGCAGGACGGCCAATCCTAGGGAGAGTAGCAGCAGTGCTGAACTTTCTCTATTTATAGACCATTTGTCTTACCGTGGACTGATGAACAGCACGGCTTTTGGAGATACTTTTATAACCCTTTCCAGCTTTATGCAAGTCAACAATTCTTAATCGTAGGTCTTCTGAGAGCTCTTTTGTGTGAGGCATCATTCACATCAGGCAATGCTTCTTGTGAAAAGCAAACCCAGAACTGGTGTGGTTTTTTTTATAGGGCAGCTGTAACCAACACCACCAATCTCATCTCATTGATTGGACTCCAGTTGGCTGACATCTCACTCCAATTAGCTCTTGGAGATGTCATTAGTCTAGGGGTTCACATACTTTTTCCACCTGCACTGTGAATGTTTACATTGTGTGTTCAATAAAAAACATGGCAACATTTCATTCTTTGTGTGTTATTAGTTTAAGCAGACTGTGATTGTCTATTGTTGTGACTTAGATGATGATCAGATCACATTTTATGACCAATTTGTGCAGAAATCCATATCATTCCAAAGGGTTCACATACTTTTTCTTGCAACTGTGTGTGTATGTGTATATATATATATATATATATATATATATATATATATATATATATATATATATATATATATATATATATATTCTTGGTGTGGTTAAGTTACAGTACTCAACAGCAATAATACTCACAATAATGTGTCTTTAAACTACAATCAATAGGTTTAAAATTAAATTTTAAATAAGATACAATGATCTTGTTTTAAATTAAAATTTTAGTTGCATAAATTGTTATATATATATATATATATATATATATATATATATATATATATATATATAAAAGGCTACAATACTTTGCACTCTGGCTTCAAAATTATGTGGCCGGGTGCACTGCCAGGGCTCCAGTATCCAAGTAGTAAAGTATGTGGCTACACTCTCGGTCTTAAATAAAATGTAACTTTAATTTCAGCTTCTTAAAAACAGGATCAACGTTGCAGTCCTCCTCAAGGACTTTCATCAGGATCATAAACATACATTTGTAAATTAATGTGAATATATAGGGTGCAAACAAGTGTAAATTGACTTACCCCAGGTGCTGTGTGTTGAAACCACCGTTCAGCCATACACCATGCGCATGCGTGACAGAGGCCCCATGCCTAATCGTGACGTCATTACGTTTGTATCGCCGCCGTTGTCATGGTGACGCAGCATATTGAAATTTACTATAGAAACGTATAAACAATATTGTGGAGACATTTATTGCCGTACAATCTAATCGTGGGTGCCCCAAATCCAATGTAAGGGCAAAATGAGATAAATCACAGCCCCAAAGGGACATTAGGACGTAAATGTAAAGGATCATTATATCATACGACCAAGATCATAAAGTGCAATGCAAGTGATTTCATTATTAAAGTGCTGCTGTATTTAAAGTGCCATTCAAAGTGCCTCTGTTATTACAGTGTTGCTGTATATAAAGTGCATCAATGATGTTAAAAGTGCTAATGTGACAACATATTAGGACAAAAAGTGACCTAGTGCATATAGGAAAATATGGTGATAAATGTGCAAAAACGAATGATGACATTAACATTGACGTAATACAAAAATACATAAAAATCTTGCATAGCTATAGATACCATGCACAAAAGAACCTGTTTGAAGAAAATGTATAACTTGTATGTGCCTCTTGATTACAAGGCTTGAAACTTGTGTACCTTTTGATTCCAAGGCAACAAGTTTTATATATCTCTCTTATACTTTATATGGGAAGATTATTTATTAATATGGCTTCCAAATCATCTTCAAAATAATAGGTTCATTATGCTACAATCCAAAACGATTTGTAAGTATAAACTTAAAAACAATGCAAGCAGGTAATAAAAAGGTTAGTCTATAACAGGGGTAGGCAACCTATTAGCAGCACTGTGCCGAAATAAGATTGTGATGTCCCATAGCGTATCGATCCTATTTTATTAAATTGAAGTGTGTATGTGGCCGTATTGTGCTTGTGTTATTTACACTGCAGTTGCTTTGTATTGTTGTATACGTGCGTATATGAGCTATTATATTGTATATGTTCATGAGTAGTTTGTGGTATTGTGCATGATACCTATGAATGTGGGCTGCATATGGGGGCTGCTTGTAGAATTGTGTTTGTGGATGGAAATGTCACATTGTGTGTTTGGTTGTGTGTACGTGAGGGGCTGTTTGGGGTATTCCATGTGAGAGACTGCATGTGTGGTTGTGTGCATGTATGTGGATTGTTAGTGGTGTTGAGTTTGGGCGGATGTGTGTTTTGTTGTGTGTGGGCCGTTTCGTATTATTTGTATGGGGAGGGTTATTCTGCAGCTCTGTGTATATCTAGCAGTGTGTGTGGCTTCCCTGGGTTCCAGTGGGGACCAGGCTGCCAGGTAGAGCTCAAGGACAGGAGCTGCAATAGCAGCTGCGGGCTGCTCTACTCCAGTGTGGATTCACATTCACAAGTGTTAGGAGGAAGTGATCTGAGATCACTTCCTCTACATGCTGCAATGTATAAATTGAGAACTGACCTTCACCACCTTTTTGTATTAGCAGATATCTGAAGATTCACTGGGACTCCTGATAGGCCAGACCCTGTTTGGCTCCAGCAGCCATGAGTGCCGTGCGAAAACACCTTGAGTGCCGTGCGTGGCACACGTGCCATAGGTTGCCTACCACTGGTCTATAAGAACGAATGTAATTAAGTCCTCTAGGGGATACTGTGTTGAGTTCGTATATCCAATACACCTCTTTATTCAGGAGCATCTTTCCACGATCACCACCTCTCTTGGGTGCAGGTATATGATTAATCGCTAAGAATTTTAACGTGGCAAGAGGGTGCTTAACTTCGAAGAAATGTTTCGCTACTGGTTTGTCTGAATGTCCATCCCTATATGCCAGTCAGTTGCTGGATCTGTGGCCCCTAATACATTCACAGATGTCTGTTTCTGTCTTACCTATATACGAGAGACCACATGGACAGGTAAGTTTGTAAATTACATGTGTGGTCTTACAAGTGATGGTAAATCTTATATTGTAGATTTGTTACTGTGAGGATGGCTGAATGTTCTTGCGTGTGTCATGTGGCCATAGGTGACACATCCCAAGCATCTGACTGACCCCCTTACTTGTTCTTTCGTGGGTTTCGTGTAACTTTGAATGGGGTCTGTATGGACCAATAGGTCTTTCAGGTTCCTGTTTCTCTTAAAAGATATAAACAGTGGTTCTTTGAACACTTTCGGAAGCGTGTCGTCACTTGATAGTATCTTCCAATTCTTCCGGACAGCTGATGCCATTTGTGGGGTGGACTGATGGTATACCATAGGGAAAACCGGACTTGAAGAGATTCTCCTATCCTCAAATGCGCATGCACTCCGTGCTTCTTGTAACACATTGTCGAGGACTTGTCGATCATATCCTCTTTGTAAGAATTATTTCTTTATTTCAAGTAATTGTATTTCCCTAGTACCCACATCTGAGTTATTTCTAATAACTCTTAGGAATTGTGCTTTAGGAAGCAAATTTTTTTAAAGACCTAGGATGTGCATTCTGGTAGTGAAGGAATGTATTTTGGTCCGTAGGTTTGGTGTATAGTGAGTAATGAAGACCAAAAGACCCCAGTGTAATTTGTAGATCCAAATATTGCACTCTTTCTGTGCTGATGTTAGTGGTAAACTTGATAGGCGTTTGGAGTTAATTGAGGTCGCCAATCATTTTATGTGCTGCTCCACTTGTGTTGTTCCAATTAATTACTAGGTCATCAATGAACCTGTAATAACCCTGTATTCAGTGTCCAAATTTCTCTAGTATATGATTTTCCTCATAAATGAACATATAAGCATTCGCGTACATTGGCGCCATGGCCACTCTCATAGATGTACCTGCTATCTGGAGGTACCAGCTGTCCTCAAAACGAAAATAATTATTTTGTTTGGTCAGTGTGAGTAGTTCCAATACAAATTCTATGGGAGGGCCCTGGTAGGCAGTAAAGCGTGTTAAAACTTGACGCATGGCTTCAACCCCGGCTTCGTGTGGAATCACCGTATATAGGCTTTGTACATCCATAGTTATAAGGATAGGTTTTGGTTCACTGTATTGCAACTTGGTAATGTTGCTAATTAGTGTTTGAGTATCCTTGATGCAAGTATGTAGTGCCCCTACTGGACCCTGAAAAAGGTGATCCAGCCATTTGGCAATGGGCTCCAAAATACCATCAATCGCTGATACTATAGGGCGTCCTGGTGGTCTATTTGGATCTTTATGGATTTTTGGTATTGAATAAATGATGGGGCACGTGGGTGTTGTTTAGTGAGATATTGATATAGTTTAAGATCTATGTAGCCAGCTCTCAAACCCATGGAAAGTGTTTCCTCAATTCTATTTCAAATTACCTTAGTGGGATCTCCTTCTATTGGCAGGTAAGTTTTCCGATCAGATAATTGTGTTTTTAATTCATCGGCGTAATATGTGTAGTCCGTTACTACAATGCCGCCACCTTTATAGGCTGAACGGATTATGATAGATGGATCCTCTGCCAATTCTAATTATCTTTCGTTGTTGTTTAGAGATATTGTGTTGAATATTTTTTCACATCTCATCAGTGTCTGGGCATCCTAATTGGTCATCGTGAGAAATGTCTTGATAGAAGCTTTATTAGATATCGGGTCAAAGGTCGATTTTACCCGAAATGTATCTTGCATAGTCATATTTTCTTCAATATCTTTTTCACTTTGGTTGTCATTACATTCGTTCTTATAGACTAACCTTTTTTTATTACCAGCTTGCATTGTTTTTAAGTTTATACTTACATATCGTTTTGGACTGCAGCATAATGAACCTATTATTTTGAAGATGATTTGGAAGCCATATTAATAATCTTCCCATATAAAGTATAAGAGAGATATATAAAACGTGTTGCCTTGGAATCAAAAGGTACACACGTTTCAAGCCTTATAATCAAGAGGCACATACAAGTTATACATTTTCTACAAACAGGTTATTTTGTGCATGGTATCTATAGCTATGCAAGATTTTTATGCATTTTTGTATTACGTCAATGTTAATGTCATCATCAGTTTTTGCACATTTATCACCATATTTTCCTATATGCACTAGGTCACTTTTTGTCCTAATATGTTGTCACATTAGCACTTTTAACATCATTGATGCACTTTATATACATCAACATTGTAATAACAAAGGCAATTGTATGGCACTTTAAATACAGCAGGACTTTAATAATGAAATCACTTGCATTGCACTTTATGATCTTGGTCTTATCATATAATGACCCTTTACATTTACGTCCTAATATGTCCCTTTGGGGCTGTGATTTATCTCATTTTGCCCTTACATTGGATTTGGGGCACCCAGGACTAGATTGCACGGCAATAAATGTGTCCACAATATTGTTTATACGTCTCTATAGTAAATTTCAATATGGCGCATCACCATGACAACGGCTGCGATACAAACGTAATCACATCACGATAAGGGGTGGAGCCTCTGTCATGCATTCGCAGTGGGTCCGGTTTCAAGACACAGCACCTGGGGTAAGTAAATTTACACTTGTTTGCACCCTATATATTCACATTAGTTTACAAATGTATGTTTATGATCCTGATGAAAATCCTTGAGGAGGACTAGAACGTTGATCCTGTTTTTAAGAAGCTGAAATAAAAGTTACATTTTATTTAAGACCGAGAGTGCAGCCATCTACTTTTACTACATAGGAAAAAATGTTGCGTATACTGCGCCAAAGGTAATACGTACATACACCTCAGGGAGGGAGATTTG
This sequence comes from Pelobates fuscus, assembly GCF_036172605.1. NCBI lineage: Eukaryota > Metazoa > Chordata > Amphibia > Anura > Pelobatidae > Pelobates > Pelobates fuscus. The sequence continues at coordinate 219,630,497 of NC_086318.1, read as the reverse complement.
GTAGGTACATAGAGTAGAGCTATATAAGAGTTTTACTACATACATATATATATATAAACAAAAAAAAGAGAGGAATATCGCACACTAATTAGAATCCTGGTGCAACTAGACTTGGGGTTGGCTAACCCTCCTGTGATAGTTGAACAAAAATTGTAGTCCAGGCATTCAAGGATCAGTTCAGCAGGTTTATTGGAATAAAGTGCAACATTTCAATCCCACAAGGGATCTTTCTCAAGCTAACACCACCGTGAAACAGTACAGTTTATATAGGGTAAACAATTTGTGCATTTAATTGGTATATAACTAAACATAACACACGTAAAAAAATACACTCATGTGATGGATCATTTAATTAGTACACATATCCAGTTAGTCCTATCAAACTCTGCAAGTCAAAATGGAGGAGGGATTATCTACTAAGTGTTAGTTGAGAAGAAAATGGATTATCTACTCTGTGTTAATTAGGAAAAAGATAATTATACCTAAAAAATAATCCAAATCTCATGTACGTTATCACTCACCCAATTGAGCTAGGAGAAATTACTAAGGAATGCTACATTTACACAAAATACATCATATGGCTAAAATTGGAGATGAAAGAGTCTGGGAGTGCAATTAGAAAATAAATACCGGTATATGATCCAAACTAATAAAAATGGAGCATTTAATCAATTAGAGTTATTCCCTTTTCTTTTATTCATTTTTATGATCTACCAATGTAAGCGGAAAATTAAAAGTGCAAGAGAGATAAGGTGCTTAATGACAAGTCAATATAACTTATCAAATCAATAAGGTGCATTAAAGAAAAATAAAGTGCATTGAAGGAAAAAATGTCAACAATCAAAAGTGCTTTATAAATGTGTGGAATTAATTGAAAGGTATTCTAGCCAATAAAGTGCAAAATACATGAAGAATATTCTTAAAAATCACAGTATATTTAATATTAATCTGTGAGACTGTGTACATTTAATTAGAAGAAGATGAATTAGAAAAAACGTAATCATGCAATATAAGTATCCACAGTCGTTTGAGTACAGGAGAACCAGTTATTGCCAGACTTGTTAAATGTATTATTTATCTTTATGCAAATCTGGATTCAGTGAATGTTTGCCTTTTTATGTCTCAGCATTTATATTTAAATAGTCCATCTGTAGTTTTTCACATGAGCCTTAAATTTGATCCAAATTTCTTCAATGGTTTTCAATGCCAAATGTGTTTTTGAACAGCATCAAGCTGTGTTGCACATTGTTTGGTACACCCAGAAATTCCAGCATGGTGCAAATCAAAGAGACTGAAATTCCCCTTCACACAACTGTTAAAAGGTACTCAAAAGGATGAAACAAAGAAAAGTCCATAACTAATGCAGCAGATGTATACAGAGGAAGCAATTTAGAGCATTTTCCCCTCCATGTTGCAATTTAAGCATTCTAGTTACTTCTAAAATATAAAGTATTTTATAATAATTGAGTTTACATTTTTTTTTACATTGTTTTCTTTGGTGATTTATGCAAGAAAAAAATAATTGCTGTTGCCAGATTAATAATATTATTCTTGGATACACACCAGACATTGGTTTGAGTGGTTAGTGATTTGTATTCTTTTAATAATTCAGTAGGTTAAAGGGACACTATAGTCACCAGAACAACTACAGCTTAATGTAGTTCTTCTGGTGTCTATAGTCTGTCCCTGTAGGCCTTTTAATGTAAACACAGAGGAATGGCAGTGTTTACAGTACTGTCTAGTCACTCAGATGGCCACTAGAGTTGCTTCCTGTATCCTACATTCAGCGCATTAATGCTCTGCATGGTGACGCTGAAAGTTTCTCATAGAGATGCATTCATTCAATGCATCTCTGAGGAGATGCTGCTTGGTGCAGAGTGACGTTTTGTTGTGCATGAGCAATAGCCTTCAAATGCTTTCTTAGGGGAAAGCATTGGAGTGGCTCAGATCATCAGACATGACCAGACCGGCACGGCGTTGGAAATAAGGTGAGTAATTATGGAAGGTGAGTTATTTAACCAGTATAGTGTCAGGAATACATGTTTGTGTTACTGACACTATATTGTTCCTTTAAGTTCTTTTTTTTTGTACATCTAAATAGTGAGCCCAAAATTTGGAGTTGATACTAGGTGTAGGAGGGAAAAGAGTATAGCATGGACATCTGTGGGCATTGGTCTCTTACTTTCCCCATAAATAGGAAGAAAAAAATATCAGAAGAAGGAGCTGGGCTCCTGCGAAACCTGGGATGAGATATGGAACACCCACAGTTTCATCTACTGTTACATCAGATCCAATCACAAAGAGGATAGTTTGCCTTTCTTTAACTTCCTGTTCTCTTCCTATAGCCAGAGCATTAGTTTCACCTAACACCTACTCCCTTATGTCACAATAGTGTCTGCATGACTTATGACAACATAAGAATGCCATATAAATTGCTTCTCCCCCCAATAAATGACACCACCTCAATTTTGCCATTGTGGATTCAGCAATGGACTCAGTTTTATTGAGGATAAGCAAACCAGCATACAAAAAACAACCAGTCAGCTGTTGGGGGAACTACTAACAGACAGTAAAATTAACTACAAGTCAAGAGTCCTCAACAGTCTGATAACTTCTCTTAGCTCTGCAGACTTTCAGTACCCAATCCAGATCAGGCAATTGTATTGATCTTCTACTTTGCTCTGGCAAAGGGCATCTCAAGCTGTGACAAAGAATAGAAAACAACACAAGAATACATAGCTTACCTGCACAATAAGTAAATCCATAGCACATAGTTTAAAGTGTCTCTGTCACTATATGGATTTATGCATTCGTACCGCTGATGCTTACTATAACTTTATTTGGACCCTGGGACTGGCTTTACTTAATGTAATTGATGGATTATATAGATACAAAATGTACATACATATATCTTCGAGTGTTTCCAATAAATCAAACCTCGGAAAAAAGAAATAGTAAAAAATAATAGTGCAATACAGTAAACTTATATCGTGAATTGGTAGTAGTAACTTCACACAATCCACTCACATTTGTAAGAGCTATAACAGAGCTCAGCTGTGATGTGCTTGGACAGTACGATCCCCGTCTTAGGATATATAGTTATGGTTGACACGGATATTTCCAAAGTGCAGTATGCATAGTATATGTAAAAAGAAATAGCAGCCAATAGTGAAGTAAGTACTTATGATGGAATAAATTACTTCACTATTGGCTGCTATTTCTACTTACTTCACTATTGGCTGCTATTTCTTTTTACATATACTACGCATACTGCACTTTGGAAATATCCGTGTCAACCATAACTACATATCCTAAGCCGGGATCGTACCGTCCAAGTGCATCACAGCTGAGCTCTGTTATAGCTCTTACAAATGTGAGTGGATTGTGTGAAGTTACTACTACCAATTCACGATATAAGTTTACTGTATTGCACTATTATTTATACTATTTCTTTTTTCCGAGGTTTGATTTATTGGAAACACTTGAAGATATATGTATGTACATTTTGTATCTATATAATCATTAGGCGCAGTATACACCCTTTCTTGTTCTCTCTATCTACTCACAAGGTTCTGGGAATCCTTGTTTTGTATACTGCTGCCTATTCTCAATTCACTATAGTGAGCGCCTATTACCCCTTCTTTCTACTAATATTATTTTTTGGTTTTTTTTAAACAAGGGCTGGGGTTTAGTAGAGGGGGGTGCTGGGATATAGTATAGAGGGGAGGGGACTCGGAATTAGTATAGAGGGGGGACTGGGGTTTAGTAGACGGGGATGCTATTTTTTTAATACTGTACTTTTCAAAGCAAACCTACGTTTCTATAAAAATTTGTTGTTGTTTTTTTTTTTTGCGGCCCACATACACTTATTCCTTTAAGATGGGGTGGGGAACATCCTGCCGAAATCATTTGGTCCGGCCAGACATATTATTAGGTGCATTATGGTCATGGCCAGGCAGCAGCACTATTTTATTATGTGTAGGAGGACCGCGGAGGTGCGCAGCATCACGTACGCATGTGCTCCACCTTCACAATGTTTCCTGAAGGCACAAAAAGATCCACTCTGACTGGAGTGGGTCTGAGGGAAGGAGCATTAAGAGCCAGATTAATTTGATTTTGTCTGCTCTGATCTCATCAAATATTGTGAGTTACTCTGCTTGTCTTTACTATTTGAAATGCTTTTTAAAATGGGGCAGGGTAGGAGTTTTGTAGACTAGTTGTAGATTGTGTTGTGTGGGGTTGGAGGATTACAGATTGTGTTTTGGGGGATTGGGGGTCTTACAGATTGCTGATTGTTTTGGGGAGATTGGGGGTATTACAGATTTCTGATTATTGGGGAGTATTGGAGGTATTACAGATTGCTGATTTTTGGGGGGGAATTGGGGGTATTACAGATTGAGTTTGGGGGGTTTGGGGGTATTATAAATTGCTGATGTTTGGGGGGGATTGGTGGGATTACAGATTGTGTTTTGGGGGATTGGGGTATGTAGCGGAACGCAGTAAGCCTGTCCTGCAAACTGCTTGTGTGACTATATTCATTATAATTTTGCCGGTGTTGAATTGCTATTCGTTTATTTAAAGTGTGAATTGTATGCTATTCGGTAGTTTCCATCCGTACTATATACTTATGGAAACTACCGAACGGAGGGACCACCCCGGAGAGAAGTGTGCCAGCAATTAAGGTTCACATTCTTTCCAAACCGCAAGTTAACATTGTACCATCTTACGCATGAAAATCTCAGCGGTGTTCTGTCGTCGAGTGTCTGGAACCCAAATCGGACACTCACACAACCAAACACCGCTGAGACCTCCAGAGCTCCGTAACTGCCGAACGGAGAGACCTAACAAATCCCCATTCGGTAGTTACAAAGTACCGAATGAGGGAATCACTATCTAGGTGAATTAAAGTATGGATGGCAGTTATAAATGCCTGTTTTAACTGCCGAACGGAGACCGACCGCAGGGCCCATTCTCATGGAACCCTTTTCGGATACCAACTCGTGTGCGGTAGGTCAAACTTCACCTTCCGGTAACTGCCGAACCACCGGTCCGATCTGGGTGAATTTTGGATATTATATTCACCCAGATCAGGGCTACCTAGCGGTACCCTAATATTAAGGATATGTGATGGTTTAGGGGTACATCCAAGTTTGGGGTAAAGTACTGTACAAGTTAAGGGGATTATGACTCACACTGAGGGGAGGAGATGTGTGGGAGGTAACAAGCACTGCATTGGTTATTACTGTCATAATTATTGTAGTTCCCTCCCTTGCATGGGAGCAGGCTTTATAAGAAACCTTGGAATAAACGAGAGTCAGTTCTACTCCTCAAACTGTGTGTCGTCCAGTTATTGGGAGTGCTGTGGGGATATTGCTGTACCTTTTTACCTGCTGGAAACTCTGCTGTGGATTTACTAATGACTTGTTCCTGAGCCTTCCTTGGATCTAAAGTGGAGAATAGCTGCGAGAAATCAGCTCTCCGCTACATTGGTTGGCAGCGCTGGGATCCAGACTCACAGAGGAACAAGGATTAATGGAGATTGATCTTTCTACGCTAAAGAGAACCACATTGAAAGACCTTCTGGAAGCGAAAGGTGGTTCTGCCAGCAGCAAATCTAAAGCAACGCTTATCACCGAAGTAATGGCAGAGTACAGAGCAGAAGAGGTCCAGGCCACGGAACAAAGACCTGAAACAGAACAGGAGGAGTTCCAAAGGCACTTACAATTCAGACTGGCCTTTTATGGAGAAAACCCACCAACAGAGATCATCTCTAAAACGATGACAGAGGTGCAGGAGTTTGTGATGAGAAACAGGAGACCACAAACACCAGAAAGAAGTGCAGCAGGAGCTGTGACACAAGAGGGTAAGCCTAAAATTCCCTATCAAGCTTTTAAAACGTATGTGGAAGCAGAGGAGGATATAGATGCCTTCCTCCAAGACTTTGAGAGACTGTGTACGCTGCATAACATACCAAGGGAAGAGTGGGTACCCATATTAGCAGGACGGCTGTCAGGAAGGGCAGCTGAAGCTTACCGCACTGTGCCTGATATTGAAATTAGGAACTATAGCCGGGTAAAAGAGATTATCCTGGCCCGGTATGCAATAACACCAGAGGCATACCGGAGGCGCTTCAGGGAATTGAAAAAGGCGGACAAAGATTCGCACGCAGAGTGGGCTTGCCGACTAGAGAGGGCAGCTCTTGGGTGGATGCAGTCAAGTAAAGCGCGGCCCATGGAGGACTTGTTACAAATGCTGCTATTGGAGCAGTTTTATGAGGGGATATCCTCAGAACTACAGGAATGGGTGAGGGATCGTAACCCCACCACCCTCACCGAGGCTGCCAAAAAGGCAGATGATTTTATGGACGCTCGCAGACAAACCAAGGCAGTGAGTACCAAACCTGCCATGCGGCCACTAGGGGGGAATTCCTTCTCTCCTAACCCTCAACCCCCACCAAGACAACTCCCTCCACCAGCAGCAGCGCAGCAGAGATACCGCACACCTGCTTCTGTGCAATGCCACCGATGCCAGAAGTGGGGACATTTCCAACGAGATTGTCCGCAGTCTAGAGACCGCACCACCTGGATCCGACCAGGGCCCCCACCACCACCACCGAGAGCAGCAGCGCATCACTACCAGGACGAGGTACCACTTCCCTACAGCTCTGCCGTTCCAGTCACGACTGTGGAACAGTGGGAAGTGCTGCATGAGGCCAATCCCTTACAAGCGCAGGCAGATAATCGACAGCACCATAGGCAAATGGTATATCTGGAAGGGAAGCCTATGCAGGGGCTCAGAGACTCGGGAGCCACCATCACCCTGGTGCAAAGTCATTTGGTTTCGGACAAAGCCAAACTGAATAAGACTGTGGCTGTCAGGGTTGCAGGGGGAGCCGTGTATCGGCTAGACACAGCCCGGGTACACTTGCATTGGGGTGCGGGGTTTGGGAATGTGGAAGTGGGACTAATGCCGCAATTACCTGCTGAGGTGGTCCTGGGGAATGATCTGGGCAAACTCACCTCCGCATTTGAACCACAAACTACTGAGGAAGCACACCCAGTAGTCACCAGGCAACAGGCCCGCACCCAACACAACAACGCACTGCCGGAGGTCCAGGTAAGAGATTCCTCCCCTTCCCTAGACTGTATGCCTTGGGCCCCTCCTGACGAGTTTGTAGCCGAGGTGATCACTGACCCTACCTTACAAGTATATCGAGACAAGGTCACCTCTATCCAACCCGGGGCGGAGGGGGAAAGATTTGTATGGGACAGACAGTTATTATACCGGGAAACGAGTAAAGAGATAGCTGGGTCAGACCCCATTACTGCAAGACAGCTGGTGGTACCGCAGAGGTACCGAACCGAATTACTCCGGATAGCGCACGATATTCCGCTATCCGGACATTTGGGGGTCAGCCGTACCAGATATCGGCTGACCCAAAGTTTCTTCTGGCCAGGGATTAGCCAGGAGGTGCGCAGGTATTGTAACACCTGCGATACGTGCCAAAGGGTAGGAAAGAGGGGGGATAAGCGTAAGGCGAAGCTGCACCCCCTACCCATAATTGAGGAACCCTTTCATAGGGTTGCAGTAGACATTGTAGGCCCCTTCCGGAAGCCTAGCCCATCAGGCAAACGGTACATTTTGACCGTAGTGGACTACGCCACTCGCTACCCCGAGGCGGTAGCCTTAACTAATATACATGCAGAGACGGTGGCTGAGGCGCTGATGCAGATTTTCTCCCGGATGGGGTTACCCAGGGAGATCATCTCGGATCAGGGCACTCAGTTCACGGCAGAGGTCACCCAACAGCTCTGGAAGTTCTGTAAGATTAAGCCCATAATTAGTGCTCCGTACCACCCCCAGACTAATGGGCTCTGCGAACGGTTCAATGGCACCTTAAAACAGATGCTCCGAACCTTCGCAGAGACCCACCGAGACTGGGAAAAATTCCTGCCGCACTTACTGTTTGCTTACAGGGAGGTGCCGCAGGAATCTACGGGATTTTCCCCCTTCGAACTGCTATTCGGGAGGAGAGTAAGGGGACCCCTGGACTTGATTAGAGAACACTGGGAGGGAGACCGTAGCGCTGACGGCACCCCTATTGTACCATATGTGTTGGCCCTCCGAGATCGCCTGGAAGCACTCACAAAGACGGTAAAGGAAAACCTACAGGCAGCTCAGACGCGTCAGCGCACCTGGTACGATAGAGGCGCCAGGGACCGCAGCTTTCAGGTCGGACAGAAAGTTTTAATTTTAAAACCTGTCCGACACGATAAGCTACAGGCCGCCTGGCAAGGCCCTTATAAAGTGGTAGAGCAACGATGTGACACCACTTATATAATTGGCCACTGCGCAGGGAATGGGGGGCGATGCATGATCCATGTGAACATGCTGAAGCCTTACCAAGAACGATCAGAGGAGGTGACAGCTATCTGCGCCCCCACCTCTGAAGAAGGCGACAGCCTACCCCTCCCCGATCTGTTAGAGGACGGACAGATGGCTGGGGATTTAGGAGCAGTTGTACTGGGGGATCGGTTGAGCCCACAGGAGCGTATCGAGGTACAACAACTACTGCAAGAAAAGCAGGAGACCTTTTCTAATGTACCTGGATACACCCCTCTGGCTACCCACCGAGTGGAAACCCCTGGTCAACTTCCCCTGTGCCAGACCCCGTACCGCATCCCTGAAGCGGTACGGGAGAATATGCGCAAGGAAATTGAAGAGATGATACAGTTAGGAGTCATTGAGCCCTCAGATAGCCCCTGGGCCTCTCCAGTAGTCCTCGTACCAAAGCGGGACGGCACAACCAGGAGATTGAATGAGAAAACCGTATCCGACGCATATCCGATGCCTAGGATAGATGAGTTGCTGGACCGGATGGCCAGGGGTCAATACCTTACCACTATTGATTTGTGTAAAGGGTATTGGCAGATTCCCTTGGCCCCGGACGCCATGCCTAAGTCCGCCTTTGTCACCCCATTCGGCCTGTACCAATTTAAGGTCATGCCGTTTGGGATGAAAAACGCGCCGGCTACCTTCCAGCGGATGGTGGACCGCCTCCTAGATGGGTTCCAAGACTATACCTGCGCATATCTCGATGATATTGCCATATTTAGCGATACCTGGCAGGAACACTTGGCCCATATAGGAGCAGTTCTAGACAGGATCAGGGAGGCTGGTTTGACCCTAAAACCTGTGAAATGTAGCATTGGGATGGCCGAGGTACAGTACCTGGGCCACAGAGTAGGCTGTGGTAAACAAAAGCCGGAACCAGCCAAAGTAGAGGCAGTAGCACAGTGGCCTACCCCGAAAACTAAAACCCAGGTGTTAGCCTTCCTAGGGACAGCAAGGTACTACCGGAAGTTTGTCCCCAATTAAAGTGCCCTGGCCAAACCCCTCACTGACCTGACACGTAAAAACCTTCCCCGCCAAGTAACCTGGACCCCGGAGTGTGAGCAGGCATTCCAACACTTGAAAGATACCCTTGTTAATGCCCCTGTCTTGGCCGCTCCCAATCCAACTAAACGTTTTCTTGTTCACACAGACGCTTCTATGTTTGGATTGGGGGCAGTATTGAGCCAAGTCGGGACCGATGGCGGAGAACATCCAGTGGCTTACATCAGTCGCAAACTTTTACCTCGGGAAGTAAGCTACGCCGCCATCGAGAAGGAATGCCTGGCTGTGGTGTGGGCCTTAAAGAAATTACAACCCTATTTGTATGGACAGGCTTTTTCTTTGCTCACGGATCACAACCCGTTGGTCTGGCTGAACCGGGTGGCTGGGGACAATGCCAGGCTGCTGCGCTGGAGTTTGGCGCTGCAGCCCTTTGACTTTAACATTCAATACCGCCCGGGTAAGCAAAATGGAAACGCCGACGGGTTGTCACGACAAACTGATCTGGAGAAATAATCCGTGAGCACCCCGGTCATCCCCAAGCCGATCCGTGTGGGATCAGACTGTGTATGCCGGCTTGTGGGCAAGGGGGAGCAGTGTAGCGGAACGCAGTAAGCCTGTCCTGCAAACTGCCTGTGTGACTATATTCATTATAATTTTGCCGGTGTTGAATTGCTATTCGTTTATTTAAAGTGTGAATTGTATGCTATTCGGTAGTTTCCATCCGTACTATATACTTATGGAAACTACCGAACGGAGGGACCACCCCGGAGAGAAGTGTGCCAGCAATTAAGGTTCACATTCTTTCCAAACCGCAAGTTAACATTGTATCGGGGTGGCCGCCATTCGGCATGCGTACACGTGGCGGCGGCCATCTTACGCATGAAAATCTCAGCGGTGTTCTGTCGTCGAGTGTCTGGAACCCAAATCGGACACTCACACAACCAAACACCGCTGAGACCTCCAGAGCTCCGTAACTGCCGAACGGAGAGACCTAACAAATCCCCATTCAGTAGTTACAAAGTACCGAATGAGGGAATCACTATCTAGGTGAATTAAAGTATGGATGGCAGTTATAAATGCCTGTTTTAACTGCCGAACGGAGACCGACCGCAGGGCCCATTCTCATGGAACCCTTTTCGGATACCAACTCGTGTGCGGTCGGTCAAACTTCACCTTCCGGTAACTGCCGAACCACCGGTCCGATCTGGGTGAATTTTGGATATTATATTCACCCAGATCAGGGCTACCTAGCGGTACCCTAATATTAAGGATATGTGATGGTTTAGGGGTACATCCAAGTTTGGGGTAAAGTACTGTACAAGTTAAGGGGATTATGACTCACACTGAGGGGAGGAGATGTGTGGGAGGTAACAAGCACTGCATTGGTTACTGTCATAATTATTGTAGTTCCCTCCCTTGCATGGGAGCAGGCTTTATAAGAAACCTTGGAATAAACGAGAGTCAGTTCTACTCCTGAAACTGTGTGTCGTCCAGTTATTGGGAGTGCTGTGGGGATATTGCTGTACCTTTTTACCTGCTGGAAACTCTGCTGTGGATTTACTAATGACTTGTTCCTGAGCCTTCCTTGGATCTAAAGTGGAGAATAGCTGCGAGAAATCAGCTCTCCGCTACAGGGTATTATAGATTGTTGATTTTTTGGGGGGATTATAGATTGTGTTTCGAGGGGTGAGGGATTGCAGATTTTGTTTTGGGGGTTGAGGGATTGCAGATTGTGTTTTTTGGGGGGTGAGGGATTGCAGATTGTGTTTTTTGGGGTGAGGGATTGCAGATTGTGTTTTTTGGGGTGAGTGATTGCAGATTGTGTTTTTTGGGGCTTGTCTGTTATGAGCATGTGTGTCAATGAACTTGTCTGTAGTGAGCATGTGTGTGTCAGTGAGCTTGTGTTTTTGTATCTACCATGACACAATAACTTATAGAACTGGCATGCATTTTTTTCCAGGACTGCTTTGCATTCCCAATCAGGACCTGCTCAGAGGATAGTAGGTGCGAGGCAGGCAAAAGTGTTTACACACTGGATAGTTATTAAAACTATAAAACGTGGTGTGACATCGTATAAATGGCGATTGCAAAGAAAAGTTAATGCAAAGTGTCTATCTTTCCAAGAGAAATGGGCAAATTATAATTTTTTTGTTGAAGTCAAACCTGTGTGCCGAGTTTGTGGCGATGCATTAGCAGTAATGAAAAAAGCGAATCTGGAGCATAATTACAGCTCAAAACATGCTAAACTCAACGAATTGGGAGGCCAATTGCTTCTGAATAAAATCAATGCTCTTTAGCGGAGTTTTGAATCACAACAAGCCATTTTCACTAGACCTCGTTGTGACAGAGACAACGTTATTCATGCAAGTTATGTAGTGAGTGAGCTAATCGCAAAGAATCTCAGGCCTCATGTAGAGGGAGAGTTTGTGAAAGAGTGCATGGTTGCTGCTGCAGAGTTGTTAGCACCAGACACGGTAAAATTGTTTCAGAGTGTTAGTTTGTCTCGGAGAACCGTCTCAGATCGGATTACTGACTTAGCACAAGATATTGAAAAAACACTGAAGGATTCTGCAGGAGATTTCCAATTTTTCTCTCTGGCTTGTGACGAGACAACGGACATAACAAATACTGCTGAACTGGCTGTTTTTGTTCGTGGGATAACTGCAGAGTTTGACACACGAGAGGAACTGCTTTCACTGGAACCCATGCATGACACTACAAGAGGTGATGACTTGTTTGAGAGACTTGTTTTATCAATGAAAAAACTTGAGTTAACATTTGAAAAGTTAAGTGGCCTTACTACAGATGGAGTTCCAGCCATGGTTGGCTCCCAAAAAGGGTTTGTTGCATTTGTCAAGAAAGAACTGAATCGTCTCAATCTTGATCCAAATGATTTAATTATATGCCACTGCATCATACAGTAAGAAAGTCTTTGTGCACAGCTGTTGTGGTTCAACAATGTGATGTCAACAGTAGTGTCATGCATACATTTTATTAAAACCAGAGGGCTTAACAGCCACCAGTTTAAGGAGTTCCTGAGTGATCTTGACTCTGAGTACGGTGATCTTGTTTATCACTGTGAAGTGCAGTGGCTGAGTTGCGGGAACATGCTCAGGAGAATTTACGAACTGTAGGATGAAGTCAAGCAGTTCATGGAGATGAAACTCAATGATAGCAAGTGGCTATGTGATATAGCATTCATGGTGGAAATTACCAAGTACCTCTCAGAGCTGAACGTCAAGCCGTAGGGCCCCAACCAGCTTCTCATCTCACTGCTTTCAAATGTGAAATCATTTGATGCTAAATTAAGGCTGTGGAAAGTGCAACTCAAGAAGAATAACACAGTGCATTTCCCCACTCTGGAAGGACAAAAGCCTTCTACGACACTAGAATATGCTATTGAATGTGCAAAACTAATTGAGGCATTTAATGAAAGATTCAAGGACGTGAAAAGCAAACAAATGGAATTGAACATCTTTCAATGTGGAACCAGCTGACGTGCCTGATAACCTTCAACACAAAATAATTTAGCTGCAAAGCCAAGGTACAACAACCTCCCACTGCTTGAGTTCTACAAATGTTACATAAGTAATAATGAATTCCTCACTTTGAGAAGACATGCATTAAAATATGCATTTGTGTTTGGAACAACTTACTGCTGCGAGCAGTTCTTTTCAAAACTTACCATCGCAAAGAGTCGACTGCGCTCCAGAGTGACCGACACAAACCTGGAAAACCAGTTGTGAGTAGCAACATCATCAATACCAGCTAACATAATACACCTGACCAAAGAGTAGCAGTTCCAGCCATCACATTAGGGGTGAATTAATTTAATGTTTGAAATATAGCAGGCTAATTTTTAAGTTGATAATTTTGTACGGCCCCCAAATGATGTTATAAATATCCAAATGGCCCTGGGCAGAAAAAAGGTTCTCCACCCCTGCTTTAAGCAGTATGTTCTGGAAATCCTGTCCAGCAGTTAACAGAGGCTGCAACAGCATGCCTCCACTCTGCAGCACAGTGTAGTATAAATATAGCAGGGGGCTCACCCCAGGTGCACAGGGTATGAACCCTTAAGTGCTGGCCACAGCCCTGACCGAGAGCACTAATCTGTGCTCAGACAGTTAATTCAAGGTTATGGGAGACATTCCTTTAAGCAGTATGTCCTGCAAATCCTGTCCAGCAATTAAGAGAGGCTTTAGTAGCATGTCTCAATACAGTGGGACAGTGTAGTAAAATTTATAGTTGGGGGGCTCACCCCAGGGGCTCAGGGTATGAACCCTTGAGTGCAGTGCTGGCCACAGCTCTGACAGAGAGCTCAAACAGTTAATTCAAGGTTAGTGGAGAATGGGATATAGTCCTTAAGCAGTATGTCCTCGAAATCCTGTCCAGCAAGTAACAGAGGCTGCAACAGCATGTCTCAATTCAGTAGCACGGTGTTGTAAAAATATAGTGGGGGGCTCACCCCAGGTGCACAAAGTATGAACACTTGAGTGCAGGCGACAGCCCTGGTAGAGAGCACTAATCTGTGCTCAAACACAGGGCCGGTGCTAGGATTTTTGACTACACAGTCAAAGATGCATTTTAAACTAACCTTTAACATAATGGACAAGACATAAAGGTGATAAAATATGCAATGTGCAAGGGATATGAAAAGTATGACTAGCACAGGATGAATTTACAAAGTCATGGAAATACATACATTGAAAATAAGAAAATAAAAATAATAAGCACTAAATATTAAAACACACACAACAGAAAAAAACAGGGTATGTAAAAATAGAATGAAATGATGGTCCACCAGAAGGCTACCTGTTGTATAGGGAAGTAGAACAGCTGATGGAGCTCTGTGTTGCTTGCAAGTCTGGGGCTGGATACATTTTAAATCAGGCTGAGGGAGAGAGATATATTACAGTCAGATGGGCCTGCAATGATGTTTCAAATGTACTTTTAAGAATGGAGATAGGAGCTGCACTCAATCCCAGCAGCCACCCGGTGCTCCAAAGCAGGACCAGTAATCCCACAACCATAAAGCAAACAAAAACAAAAACAAATCTCCAGGCACTCAAGGTGTTCAAGCCGCAGGCAGTTTTAATAAAACAGAAAAGAGCAGCAACATTTCAACCTGCTAAGAGGTCTTTCTCAAGAAAACACCACATAGTCAAATAGGTGTATATATATATGCAAAAACGCAAAACAACCAATAAGAAACTTGTATATATCACATTCACATCAGATCATGCAAATAGCAATAGAATACATTAGTACATTAATATGCCCATTGTACTTGTTATACCAGTCTGACAAGCCCTCACGTTGTGGTTCAAACAAAAAGGAGAGGTTGACAAACACTATCTGTCTCCAAAGATAACCTACAAAATGCTCAACCAGAATGTTACACTGTATACAAGTTTAAATAAAAAGTATACAAACGTAGCCAGGATTCGCCTGTAAGCATTTGCAACACTTACAACAATCAAGTAACATACATTCATATAAAATGTAAGTTACTTGGCCAGTCAATGTAATGACAGGAATGAATAAGTAGATAACTCCCTAATTCCCACGGTATTAGGGAGCTATCTACTAAAAGGCTGAAAGACCTGAATTGGTCTTTCAGCCAAATTTACTAATACTAAGTAAAGATTACTTAGTAGTATACAACAATATCCAACTGGCTCAATGTTATGTGGAAGGCAACATCTCTGTGTAAATTATTTAGGTAGTATAAAACACACAAAATCAAAGAGGCGTGAAAAGTGGCCAATCAATTTACTGCAACATATATACAAAATGTAGTATTACATATATATTTTGAAGTACAATGATAGGATATTTTTACCGCCATTAAGTTAAGAGATAAAGTCAGAAAAAGCAACCATTAGAGGTCAAAAATAAAAGACGCAGTAAAAAAAAAAAAAAATACAAATCTATATTTATATATTTGTATATTATCTGTTTTATTAAATTTAACCACTAAAGGACCAAATCTAATTTGTTTTTCACGTAAAGGGATTTTCTAGTGCCAAGAAAACAAACCTGTTTTCCTGCCACTGTAGAATCCTACAGTGCCCCCCGCACCCCATCCCACGTCACTCAAGGATTTAAAACCCCTTCAGTCACTTACCTGAATCCAGCGCCGATGTCCCTCAGCACTGGGTCAGGCTCCACCCGCGCTCGCACTAGGATTTCCGGTGACGCGGGAAGTCCTCGTGCATAGCGTGAGGACATCCAGCGTTGTTTAAAAGTCATCTAAACACCCGGAAGTTCCTCTAGTGGCTGTCTTGTAGACAGCCACTAGAGGAGGACTTAACCCTGCAAGGTAATTATTGCAGTTTCTCAGAAGTGACATGCAACATTGCACCCAGACCACTTCAATGAGCTGAAGTTGGCTGGGTGCCTACAGTGTCCCTTTAAAGACCACAGCAATGTTTGCATTTCTGCTATGTGTGTGTTCAACTACAATTTCCATCTTTCTTATTTATTGAACCAACTCATATTATATACCATTTTTAAAGGACAAAAAAGGTTTTAATTTGATGTGACATATACATATATAAGGTCTCATTTATTAAAAAAATACAAAAGAATGCAAAAAAGAAAAGGGAAGGGAAAAAATCCATCCCCCCACATTTTTGACAATAATGTATGCATAAACCGTGCAGCTTACGAAAAACAATTTAATATAAATGGATGTATTTATCCAAATGTATAAAGTACATCATATGTCTTGGATTTAAGTTTATTTTTGGTAGTTATAGGACATAAAGGAGTGAAATAAAATTTCTGTGTGGAACGATTTTAGAATTTTATATGTTTGTCTTGTAAACTTAAAGAAATAGAAGTGCAAACATATATTCCTGACAATATAGTGCTTGAGTGGCTGTTTAAGTGACTGTCATCCTCTCTATGCAGTAAAAAGATTATTTTACTCACCTTTTATCCTATGCCATGTCAGTATTCTATCAAATTTCCCTACTCTGTGAAATCTCCCTACTGTCGTAACTTCCGCGGTGATGCGGCCGCACCAGAAGGGAGCTGAATCATCTGTATGTCGGCTTAGCTGTGTGGAGGACATGCGCTCGACCAGGAGGGGGTAGGGGATTTCTTTGGTGTCCCATGCAAAGTGTGCATGCGCATGCGGGAGGCGTGCCACCATAATGTCAAGGGCACATGAGCAATAGTGGGGTAGGATATTTTTACGGTGCTCGTACGCATGCACCAGCATCAGCTGTGTGGTATGCATGCGCAGTGAAGGGTAGGGTATTTTGATTTTGCTACTGCACAAAACCAATGTATGCTTTTGTCAGTATGCAGTGAAACTACAGTGCATTATAAAAGTCCTGACAATTTTTTTTTCACGGATGTATATGATGAGCCTGTGTCTTATTTTGGGGCTTTATAGCTGTTTGACTTGTTAAAATGCCCCAGAATGATTTACCATTATGAAATTAAACACTCAATGTTATTTCATCTTGTGTCTTAACATGCACACTTTTCACCAGTTTATGTCAAAGTTTGTGGTTATTTTTGGGGAATGAAAACACCACCATATACATTGTATGATATATTTGTAGCCTTATTATACAGCCATTTTAGCACACATTTCTTTGAATATTTATGGTATTAATTTTATTCCACCCAATGTACAGCGCTACGGAATGTGATGGCGCTATATAAATAATAAAATAATAATAAAATAATAATATGCTAATTCTAATCATAAATTGAATCCTAACCAGTACCCTAATCCTATGCCTATGCCTAACCCTAGTTGTAATGGTAATCCTAGTTTTAGGCCTAATCTCAGCAAAAGTGTTGAAAGGATTCCCTATGCTGATGTCAGCAGAGGGATTCCCTTGCTAGCCAAATCCTTTTCCAATCCTAACCTGCAAACTAAAATGAAACCTAGTCCCAATTCTAAAATTATTTCTAAACCTTATCCTAAACATAAACCTAATATTTATTCTAAACCTCACTTTAATCCATAATCTTAATCCATAATCTAGTCCTAATCCAAAGGGTCCCCCCGGGCTATTATCAGCACTGATATTAGCATAGATAATTCTAAACGAAAGCAGAGAGTGGTATGTTGCTGCCATCAGTGGTATGTTGCTGGCAAAGCCCAGCACAAATCAAAATGGCACACACCAGGGTTTTAGATAACTTAGCTGTGGTGTTCTCTGTTGATCCCAGCTGCACAGGGGAGCATCAGTATTGATTGATTAGGGATTGATTAGGGATTTAATCCTGCTCACAATGCATTGCAGACTATTGAAATTTATCTTAAAAGTATATACTGTTATTTTTTTTTTACCTTCACAGACATTTTATTTTTGACTGTGTTCTTTTTTGGGTGGTGGAGGGATGTAAATCACAAAATATTTAACCACTTATCTCTAAGCTAAATAGAGCTAAATATTGCAGTAAAATATTTCTCGGGGAAAAAAAGCCAAACAATTTTGTAAGGAACCTTTTGCCTGTATACGTTTACTAGAGGGAAACTGCATACATAATAATTTATTCCCATTTTGGTGGGTATTTTAAACTATAGAAAATATAAACAAATATTGTTGCCTATTAACCCCTTAACACTGTTGCGGCGTTCGATGCCGTCCCGCATTAAAAGGGCTTTAAAGCCGTTGTGGCGGCATAGAACACCGTAACGGCTTAAGCCCCCAGGAGCCACCAACTACTCACCTCCGCCGCGATCCTCTTCTGGAGGGCTGCCTGACAGCCCAAGCAGCCATTCCCCGGCAAATGAGGCCCCAGGGGGCCATGCGATCACATGGCCCCCTATAGCTGGCTGTGGATCTGCCAGCAGGGGGACTGTCTGAAATATCAGACAGTCCTCCTGCTGGTGGGAAAGTAAAAAAAAAATTAATTCAACATGTTTAAAATGAATTAAAAGTATTTTTATATAATATATGTACATATATAATATATATAATATATATACATATTATATATATGTAACGTCATACATAGTGTATTTTAATATTAATATAAGCACATATATTAGTATTAAAATACACTTAGAATGACGTTACATATATATAATATGTATATATATATATATATATATATAAAATAGATATACACATATATTATATATATACCTATAATTACAATAATAAATAAATTAAATAATAAAATAAATAAATTAAATATTGAAACCAAATTTAATATAAATTATATATTCATATGTAATTTCATTCTAACTGTATTTTGTTATTAATATATATATATATATATATATTGGTAACAAAATACACTTAGAATGACATTCTATATATATATATATATATATATCTATATATAAAATAAAAATTACCGCAAATATATATATATATAGATAAATACATATAATTACATAAAAGATTACATTAGTATACATGTAGAATTTAAATACCTATAAATGCATATATATATATTAAAATTCTACTTGTTTATTTAAGTAATCTTTTAACATAATTATGTGATTTGATTAATTAAAATTTAATTGACATGCCTGACAACACAGGGAGAAAGTGCAGAGAATTTAATTCGCAAGCACTATATTTGACGCTGTAACTCTCCAAGACACCATAAAACCTGTACATAGCGGGTACTGTTTTACTCGGGAGACTTCGCTGAACTCAAATATTAGTGTTTCAAAATAAAAAAATTGTATTACAACGATGATATTTTAAGTAAAAGTGATGTTTTTTTGCATTTTTTTTTTTACAAACGAACGGCACCTTTATGGACTATGTTATTGTTGTAATAGGTTTTACTGTTTTAAAACACTAATATTTGTGTTTAGTGAAGTCTGCCGAGAATAACAGTACCCCCCATGTACAGGTTTATGGTGTTTTGGAAAGTTAGAGAGTCACATATAAGGTTTGCATTTCATTTTTTTGACATTTAAATTTGCCAGATTGGTTATGTTGCCTTTGAGAGTGTATGGTAGCCCAGGAATGAGAATTACCCACATGATGGCATACCATTTGCAAAAGTAGACAACCCAAGGTATTGCAAGTGGGGTATGTCCAGTCTTTCTTAGTAGCCACTTAGTCACAAACACTGGCCAAATATTAGTTTTTTTCTTTTTTCACACAAAAACAAATATGAACGCTAACTTTGGCCAGTGTTTGTGACTAAGTGGTTACTAAAAAAGACTAAACATACCCCACTTTCAATACCTTTGCTTGTCTACTTTTTCAAATGGTATGCCATTATGGGGGTAATTCTCATTCCTGGGCTACCACACCGTCTACTAATCTGGCAAATTTCAATTAGAAAATGAAACGTTCTATATTTGACCCTGTAACTTTCCAAAACACCATAAAACCTGTTAATGGGGGGTACTGTTGTACTCGTGAGACATCGCTCATTACAAATATGTGCATTTTTTTTTGCAGTAAAACCAGTATTATTGCATTAACAGCTAAAATGTCAGACGGAAATACAATTTTTTTTAAAAAAAATCTTATTTTCTCAAATTTTGTAAAATTGTAATCATAATAAATTATGTTCCATATATGAAAAGTTAATGATAAATTAAAGCCCTGTTTCTCCTGAACAAAATGATATATAATAAGTGTGGGTGCACTTAATGTGACAGCGGTGAATTACGGCTGAACAGACATATAGCGCAAATTCCAGTTTTTGTTTACATTTTGTTTTGATCAGAACGTGCACTATTGACTCCGTCCTGAAGGGGTTAAGATATAACTGGAGCAATTGTCTATATAATGCATATATTTTGGGAAGTATATTTTTCCATTTAAAATATATCACTTCTTACTTTCATACTAAATATGGTTATAAACAAGAAATAGTACTAATTTTCTAACTAATGTCATGTGCACATGCAAGTCAACTATGTCCTGCTGAATTTATCATAATAATTGTAATAATATCTGGCCATCTTCAATGTCTAGAAATGAGACAAAAAAATATGAAAACAATACATGCAAATGGAGGACTGTCTGGTTTTCAGATTAACCTCTTAAAGATTGATGACATGTGTATGTAATTATTTAATGAGGTTTCCCTAACCCCTTGAATATTCGGAACATTTTATTTATGGATCACTGTTCCTTGGTTAGAGTTCAAATATCTAATGAATATAGCATGGTGACTTGTTCAATGACACATCTCACTTGGCAGTGTCATGCCTTGAATTATTGCCAACTCCCATATTGCCAGGCCCCATCCAGACAGTTATTTTGTTATAGATGTCTGTCAAACATCTTTTCCAATTGACAGTGGTGACAGGCAACCCTTTAACTTTAAAAATGCTGCTGGAAATTCTCCTCTGCAAAGATCTGATATTTAGCCACATATGTCATACAAGTGGCAGCTCTGTTGACAGCACACATTAATTTCAATGTCATAATGTGCCATGTTACCACAGCATTGCCTTGAAAATGCTTAATAGGACACTCTAGGCACCAGAACCACTATTATTATTATTAGAATTTCTATAGAACCAACATATATCACAGCAATTTACAATAATGGATGGGGATATTTGAACCTGCTCAAACGAGTTTACAATCTATTAGGATTTGATGTAGATTCATAAACATTGGTAGGTGTCTTGCCCAAGGACACTTGCCGGTAATGCAGTTGTTCTGGGAGTTAAACCAGAGTTTCACAGTTCTAAGGCAGTAACATTACCATTGTTCCAACCAGCTCTAACATTTTATCATAGTGGTTTTGGGGCACAGAGACTGTCCCACGAGGCTTAGCAGTGTAAACACTGCCTTTACTGAGCATTGGAATGGCTCAGATAATCATTAATGATAATGTCTGCAAGAGAATGAGTGGTGGCCATAGCGAAACTAGGATATAAGGTGAGTAAAATCTATTTAACTTAAAGGAATACTTCGGTCACCATAGGAAGTTGAATAAAGTTGTTATGGTATCAGAAGGTCCATGGGCACACTCTTGCTTTAGGGGGTTAATCCGTTCTCAATGTTGCATCCAGCGCTGATCTCAAGGTTCCCCAAGCAGCATCCGGCTTCTGAATCTGAGTTACAGGAAGCACAGAGTGCCGCAAGGCAAGTGCACCGTTGATTGGTTAGAACAGTCTGCGGACACTGTAAGCCAATCAGTAGCTCCCCAAGCATAAAAAAGGACCTTCTTTAACATAAAATTCCCTTACAAATACATAAACTTTTAAATTGCTTAATATATTCACATAATATGATATCAGTACACGTACTATAATCTTTCAAAACAGTCATTAGTTGACCAGGAAATGTTTAAATAGCAGAACTAAAATGAATTACCAACTCAGCTATTTTTCCAGCTTGGCTATTTTGGTCTAAAATGTTAAGTTCCTTGGTCAATTATCAATGAGTAAATGCCATGTTAGGGCCATTCAACAACATGGAATTGTGGGGGATTATAAAGTTTGAGTCCAGTGTAGCCAATTTGGGAAAATAGATTAGCTGGAGAATTTCAAAATTGGCCCTGGTAACATTTGCATTTCTTCTGCAGTTTTAAAAATGTCTTTGTTTGGTGAATAGTATATATATGATAAATGAAACCTATCCACCAAATATATTGTCTGTTTTAGGATACCTGTAATCTGAGTGAGAAATCATGAAAAAGAAACCACAAAATATGGAATGAATATCAAAAACTGAGAAACTGGTTTAAGCCCTGGATCGTATCCCATAAGCAAAAATGTTTAAAAAAAGTAAATCAATAAAACATAAATAGAAGGCGTATGCCTGAAGTTGTGTGAGGGATTTAAGGCCTATATAACCAGTAAACACAAAGAGAACGTTACCTGCGCTCTGGCCTGAATCCCCATGTACATTTAAACAAAATGGAGGCTCTTTAGTTTTAGTCCAATGGCCTTTGAATATATAAGCTCACCAGCCATGTCAAGGCAAGCCTCAATAGGTGAGTTCCTACACTAGCCATTAGATATGCGGATATCAGCCAAGAATCTCCAGTAAGACAGGAAGGGGTATTTTATAAACCATTTTATAACCAGTAAACCCCTTGCTTACCTGTCTTCGTCGATTCCGGTAATTCGCCTATGCTTTTGTTTCACGCAGACCTCTGACGTCATTTTGCCGCGACGCACCTAAACGACAGTCAGGAACTTCCACGTGAATATTCGTGAGTATAGCACACGAACGGGACCCAGTCAGCAGTTTCTACTCAACTGTAAGTCCTCAATACGAACATAGGCTTATTCGTCTAAACCTCCATTCGTGCAATTGCCATCCGGCTACGTTCGTAAGAAATCAATTTCAATAGGCGGGAAACGTTCGGTTAAATCCATTTCGGCAATCTAATTCTAATACCAGCTGTATTCATATGGGTCATATCTATTTTGCTGTTTCTCTTCTCTGTCTCTCCCCCTCCTCCTGCGTCCATTCTCTGCAAATTGGGGGCAACAGCCTGAGTAAAGCCGCCCGGTTAATACAGACACAAATAGCGCCTTAGGTCATTTCAAGTACTCATCACAAATTCACGTACAGGTAAGGATAACGAGCATTTCAAGCAATACGTTCAGTCTTGCATTTTATCATCCCTTGCAGTTTAGACGTGACTGGCTGTCAGGGTATTAGGAGCCCAATAGCGTTAGTCTCCTCCCGGCTTCTTCGCCTTAGGTTAGAGGTCCCGCGAGGCCAACACCCATCCTCAATTCGGAGGTACTACGCCCCTCGGGCCAAATCATAGTTAGCCGCCTCACATGTGGTATAGAGAGGGCCTCACCTGTCACCCTCATTCTATCTTATGCTTACTACTCACCGAGAGGCAAACACCCCGCCACAACGTTCAGTGGCCACGAAATCCACTCGCGCCAAATCATAGGTAGAGCCTCTCAAGTCGCTTGGCAACTAGCAGGGCCTCACCAGTCACCAAACTAGTGTAATTGCTTTGCTGCAGAGCGGCACTAGCTAGTCAGCCAGCACACATAAACAAAAAAAAATTCCCTAACCTGAACGTTTCCTCTCACGCTATAGCATGTCTAACGCTTCAGTACGAGACGACGAGCTATCACTTGCCAGCACCCCATCCAGGTCTAGCGCTCAGCCAAAACAATTCAGTACAACATCCAGCTCAGCTACAAATCCTGGACTGTTCCAAAAATCACAGCTACAGCCAGGAAAGCTGAACTTTTCCGTTTACTAAACACCCAAAACACTGAGGAAACACCGGGCCCTAGTTCCGAGTGTACAATACAAGGCAGAACTACAGAGTATGATGACCTCTTTGTAGCTTCTGTAGCTACTATAAACAACAGGTTAGATAACCTGGAAGCCACTAGTCAAACTAGCATTCCAGAAGTACAAATTCCTCCAGGACAACTCGAAACAAGCTCAGGAGGTAACTCCACTCCTATTCCTGCCAAAAGATCAAATATTATTAACCCAGTACATCTGATTCCACAAAATCTAAAATGTGACATACTAAAAGGAAAAGATGCTAATCTAGTTTCCCTCCTCATTGCGTCACAGGATATAATCGAAAATAGGTCTTACAATTTCGACGATATATCCGTGGTAATGAAATCTAGAGATCCTAGGCTTAATAAAAAGCTAAATATTCCTGAATTTGTGCTAGCTTTTGGGTTATATAGGGATGTAATTTGCTCTTCCTTCCCACATCGTAGAGAAGAGCTGGATCTATATCTGCACAAGCTGGTGGAACTAGCCTACAAATATGGTGGTTACGCGTTTTACGACTACCATAAGTCCTTTTCGGCCAGATCAGCCGCGTCACTGGCTCAGTACAACACTCCTACTGACTGGAGTCAATTGGACACAGAATTATTCTGTAGACATTTTGCGGGGCTTAAAACACCAGCATGTGCAATATGTTCTTCAGTCTCTCGTACTGCAAATTTTTGTCCCAGTAATATAGATGGTCCATCTACCAGTAACACCAATCCAGATTATCTTAATAACATAACTCAGAGGGAAGTGAAAGACAAGTTAGGGAGGTCTATAGTGCTTCTTGGCAAAGCACAAGTTTGCAATAACTGTCCAAACAAACTGTTCCCTAAGAAAGCAATGACCCCAATAAACGTTCCTAATTTACAACGTTACTTGACTGAACATCCTTCTTCACAACTGGTTGACTTTCTCATCTCTGGTTTCACGAGAGGCTTTCATACAGGTTTAGTAGCACTCCCTTCAGGCATACTAGAATGCCCTAACCTACAGTCTGCGATACAGAACCAGCCAGTCTAAAAGATCTGCTCAACAAAGAAGTAGAATACGGTTTCATGATAGGACCCTTCACCACACCACCATTCACTTCCTGGAGAACAAGCCCCCCAGGTATAGCCACAGGCAAATTTAATAACAAAAAGAGGTTAATAATCAATTTCTCAGCACCTCACTCTTCCACCTCCCCAAGTTTGATTTCCCTTATACCTTCAGAAGACTTCTCACTACAATATGCAAAAATAGACAATGCCATACAAGCAGTTGTCAATTTTGGTAAGGCAGCCTGGTTAAGCAAAACGGATATCTCAAATGCTTTCAAACTTCTACCAATTAAGCAGTCACTCTGGCATCTACATGGCGTTAAGTGGGAAGAGAAATACTATTTTGCGACTAGGCTGACCTTCGGCTCCAAAAGCAGCCCCAAAATGTTCGACATATTCGCAGAAACCTTGAATTGACTACTGCTCAACAAATCCAGGTGCCCAGTAGTAATCCACTACCTCGATTATTTTCTTTACGTTGAACCTCACCACTACACACCACGCAGTCTGGAAAATGCACTCTCCCTATTTAAAGAATTAGGAGTCCCGGTAGCACCAAATAAGACAGAATGTCCCAGTACAGAAATAACTTTCCTAGGTATCACACTCAATTCAATAACGATGCAAGCTAGCCTTCCTCAAGTCAAAGTAGGCAGGATCCTAACTCACATCCACACCTGCACCAATCACGGGTCCTGCACCAGGAAAGAATTACAGTCACTTTTGGGTTCTCTTAACTTCGCCATGAGAATTATTCCTCAAGGCAGAGCTTTCATCTCTAGGTTACTTTCTCTTCTACACGGCCTCCCTGACGACGACACTAAGATTAATCTAGACGATCCAACAAGGGCTGACCTAAAAATGTGGAGTCTATTTTTATCCTCATGGAATGGTAGATCACTGTTCATTCCCCCCATATCTGACGAATCCCCGGTTATCTGGACAGACGCTGCTGCTTCCATTGGGTACACTGCGATATTCGGGGACGAGTGGGTCTATGACAGCTGGCCACCCGAAACAGCTACCCTAGAAAGTTTTGACAAAACCTCAGCATTATTCGAGATCTTCCCAATAGTGGCAGCAGCACACATTTGGGGTAAAGCAGTTAGATGTTTTTCTGACAACATAGCAGCTTGTAACATAATTAACAAAGGCCATTCTAAGTCCCTGTCAATTATGTTATGAATCTAGTTAGGAAACTTACATGGTTGGCAGCAAACTTGCAGTTTTACATTTGTTGTATTCATGTTCCAGGCATTTTCAATAACGCAGCTGACGCTTTGTCATGTTTTAATTTACAGGAATTTTTCAGACTGCACCCTACAGCGAACAAGCAACCCAAAACTCCTCCTCAATTCAATGACCTAATCATGCATTAAACCAGTTATTAGCTCACAGTAGAATTCCCGCACAGGCAGGGTTGTCAGTAAACACAGTAAAAAGCATACGATAGGGCATTTGACATGTACAAAAAATTTGTTCGGGACTTTAACATAATAATTATTTTTTCTGTACAAACCATGGTTCCGTTTACAACTTTTTGCCACTTCTCGTTAAAACTAGCATACAATACCATCAAACTATACTTGTCGGGGATACAAAATTTCATGCTAACTCTTTCTCCAAACAAGTCTCCTTTCTTATCCACATACCCCATAAAAAAAACATACTAAAAGGTATCCAGAGACTAAAAATCCAAAAATCCCTCAAAAGACTCCCCATAGACAGCATCATCTTTAAAGATATCTCCAAGTTATTAGATAAAAGTCCTTTTGAACATACCACGAACCTGGTAATTAAATCAGCAGCTTATTTGGCTTTTTTCGGGTTTCTTAGACCCAAAGAATTTTCAGTAGAGAAAATATCTGACATTGACATTTGCCTTAAACAAAAAATCTTGACCAAAGTAAATGATCATTACGTTCTATTGATCACCCGCACATAAACAAACCAAGCAGGCCCCCCAGTAGAGATTAAGTATTTCCCTACCAGTTACAAATGGTGCCCAGTTAAAGTACTAGATAACTTGTTAAAAAATCAGCATATTAGAGATCCCAAACTGCCTCTGTTATCCCTACAAGGAAAGCCACTTACTACTAAACAATTCATGCTATATATACGCTCTTTATTACTCAGACTCGGCCTCAATCCGAATTCCTTCTCAGGACACTCATTCCGTATTGGGGCCACCACTGCAGCCTCAAGTAGTCAGGTTCCAACACATATCATAAAGAAAATGGGTCGCTGGAAATCTTCGGCATTCAACCGGTACATTGCAAACCCAGAGAAAGAAATCAGACTCGCTTTCTATAATATGTCTAAATAATGTTGTTATTGTGGTCATAAATAAACATGTTTACATACTTTTTGGCCCTCCTTTTTACAGGCCTAACCTCTCGTCGGTTTCGACACACCACAACCGACTCTTGCTTATCAAAACTACACTTACTTTAAGTATACACCCCTTTCATATTCCTGTACACAAATAGAAGGCGTATGTCTGAAGTTGTGGGTGGGATTTAAGGCCTATATAACCAGTAAACCCCTTGCTTACCTGTCTTCATCGATTCCGGTAATTCCCCTCCCACCACACCCTCTTTTCAAATCAATCTATCCAGGTGGGCCCTCCTTTTTACAGGCCTAACCTCTCGTCGGTTTTGGCACACCTCAACCGACTCTTGCTTATAAAAACTACACTCACTTTAAGTATGCGCCCCTTTCATAATCCTGTACACAACTTTTATTATACCAAACACCATATCATTAAAATTAATGTTTAAACTGACCATTTAAAATTACCCATGGATTATTAAGACGTGTTCAGCCAATACTTAAATCTTTAAATTCTCCAGTCTGATGGTCTTAGCTTATTATTGTCTACTGGTTGATTCTCTTCTACAGGATGGAACACAAACAAATATTCAATACTCAAAAGAAAAAGAAAAACACTGGGCTCTTAGAAAGAAAATCCTCATTAGCCCACCCTTTCCCCTACCTGTATTCACAAAATAATACATATATATTCTTAAACAGAGTTTGTAACATCAAGGCAAAGAATTTGAGCTGTTGTCTTTTTCAAGTAAACTCTTGCACCCTGAATTTTACCATTAGTTAAATGTTGCAGTGGATGGCTAATACGTAGGTGCCAGAACTGTATACTTACTTGAGATTTAGGATGAATTCAGTGAGCAGCCAGAATTCCTATATTTTCCTGTGAAATTGCATGTCTGAGAATGAGTGTGTTTCTAGAAATCAGTGAGTGTGTCTGTGAGTGTAGGTCTAGAAATGCATGAGTGTGTGTCAACATGTGAGTAATTATATATATTTAGCAGTGTGTGATTATATATCAGTCAGTGTGTGTTTTTGTGTGTCAGGAATGCATATCTATGTTGTGACGGACTGCCTGGCACTCCGACTGGGTGCCTCCGCCAATCGCTGCTTCCTAGCTGTCGCCGAGTTCCATAAGCACCGCACTGGACACCAGGTATAGCAGTGTAGTTCTTACAGAGCTGGTGATTATAGCTGGTATTGCTGTTTCCTTCAATCATGAGACGAGGCTCTGTGTTGAGGGTGAAGATGAACTGAATTTAATGGGACCACACTTGGCCTTTTATGACATGCAAGGGGTACTCCCCCCTCGAACCTGATTGAAGACTGCAGTACAAAGTTACAGACCAATGACAAAGTTTGTTCAAGTACATGACACTAACATACATAATCATACAATCCCTCCCCTCAGCCTGGGAGATAATTGAGTCAGGAGCTGTACTAACTCAATTATCTCCAGACACAAAAAACACACATTGTTATAAAACCCCAAAAGTACATACAAAACCCCCACAAAAGTTACATCCTCGATCCGGGGGAACAACATGTCCAAAATTCACCCAGATCGGTTCAGGAGTTCAGGAATTTCCTGGAAGTCATAGTTTTGGCCAACCGCAAGCATGGTCCGTTGCCCAAAACAGTTCCATAGAATCACGGCTAAATGCCGCTGGGGACCGACCGGGAATCACAACGTTTTCATGCCGAAAATAGTTCCTGGTCATTCGCGGCTAAGTCCCCCTGAAGTCCATTTGCAGTTTTGGTCCATGCGAATGGCCGCCAGTGAGCTAGCGTTCGGTTCTATGGAAAGTGCCAAACCAGGAGAACCAGAGGGAACAAAATACTTTTACAGTCGCTGACCTAGCCCATAGTCTTTTGGCAGAAGGCTGGCAAGCAGGCCCCTCCAAAAGCATGTGGCGAGGTTCTGTTCGCCACATATGTGTATTGGTATCTGGAAATTTGCATGGGGGCCTGGCCAGTGGTATTATAAGGGGCTCCAAATTGATTAAGGCAGCCCTTCTAAAAGCAGATTGTGATTAAATAAATATGTAACGCACATTTAAAAAAAAATTTTTGAATTGCAGATGAAATATATTACATTTTTATTTTTGAATTATAGTTAGTAAAAATAAAGATTTATTCATGAACATTTAAATTGTAGAAAATTATAAAGAATAGGAAATGACCTGCAAATTTAAGGAAACAACAAATGTGTAACAATAGGAAAGTTGGATAATATTTTCACTTTGGCCGTTTTAGAATAAAACTTTCAGTAACTCTGAAGGTTTTCCACAATAGCCCTGCGTTGAAAGAGGTTATGATACAATACTGGTAGATGATAGATAGGTTTAGTATATTTCACCCAAATTTCATAAATTACATTTAAGAAAACAACTTATCTTGCTTAGATAATATTAATTACATGTTGGCGGAAATATTGCACCATTCTAAAGGAAGAAATATAATGTGCAGTGACTTTGTAAATCGTAAATCCAGCTTATAATTTTGTAAACAGTAAATATGTGGAGTTTAATGTATATTTCATATATAATAGC
The DNA here is from genome assembly GCF_036172605.1 of Pelobates fuscus. Taxonomy (NCBI): domain Eukaryota; kingdom Metazoa; phylum Chordata; class Amphibia; order Anura; family Pelobatidae; genus Pelobates; species Pelobates fuscus. The sequence goes on along the minus strand of NC_086318.1, from coordinate 219,600,992 downwards.
AAAGTTTAGTATTCTAAAATGTAATTTGTTACGAAATTACGTTTTCAAATAAATTATGATTTATCTGCTTGGGTCTTTTTACATCCCGCATTTGTACATTATTTGCTTTGTGTGTCTATGAATAAAGTGCTTTTCTCGTAAAATGTTTTACAAGGCATTTCTAAGACATGAGCAATGCGGGGTAAACTGTATCTGCCTTTTGTGCTTTGTGCTAATGTCGGTTAGTAATGTGTTAAAGATTTTATTGCATGTCAATGACAACCAATAATTTGTGTCTACAACAAAGGAAAAAAAAATATCTGGAGCCATTCTGTGCTAACTATAATTTAGTTTGGTAGGTTGCCTTTAACATTTTTACTACTTTCTGTTATTCTTCTTTTCTTCTTTTCATCCTGGTCACTGTCACTAACCTTATTGGTTTCAATATACATTTTTCCACCAGTCCTTGTGATTTTCTTATTCATTACACCCTTAGGCATACAATTGTTCTATTCTTATTGTCCTTCCCTCTAATTCGTCCCTGCTGTCAGCTAATTTTGACTGTCCCTATAGCAACCTACATATATATATATATATATATATATATATGTATATATATAAATATATATACATATATATATATATATATATATATATATATATATATATATATATATATATATATATATATATAAAATCTAGTAAAGAGAAGTTGCACTCAAAGGTCTTTTTTTCTTTAAAACGAAAATTTATTTCTCACATCAAAATTGGGAAAAATTTGATGTAAGAAATAAATTTTCGTTGGAAAGAAAAGAAGACGTTTGAGTGCACCTTCTCTTTACTGGATTGTATTATCACGCCAAGGGACCACCTAGGCAAGCTTTATTCATTTGAAATTAAAGGGGTGAGTGCCAAGATTCATTGGTTTTATATATATATATATATATTATTTATATTGAGTGGAAAAAATCAATTTAGTAGCTGTTCCCTAGCCATCAAATATTTGTTTTTCATCAATCATTTCTTTTCTTGGCATCACAAGTAGAATTCAAAGTCACAAATCAAAACGTCCATTGTGTGATTTATTTAGTTCGTAATTCTACATTTCGTCAGGCGTTTGGGAATTTGTATAATCACCTGATCAGCCTAAAATAATGCAGTTTGTAGCAAAACTAATCTCAAAATCTAATAACAAATAAACCGTGCAATATAGGCGCTCAAATACAATATAATAAAGAACCTAAATTCAGTAAGCAGCTCACCACACGTGAAGGTACCTCAAACCTTAACACAATAACATGCAAAAAAGTGGAGTAGTATAAGTAGGACAGAAAGTCACAACAAACAAGACCCAGTGGAGCGCTAATTAAAATAACATAACTTACCCTTATAATAAGGGATACAGATTATGGGAAAATCTGGAGAAGAAGAAATAAATAGAGACAATGGTGCAGTATGTATGAACTAAATATTCTTAAGAAAAGGGCTGTAGATATAGCAAACTCACATGGCTTAGAGCCTGGAAAAGATAGGCTCAAATCGTAAACGTGGAGGTATTTTGAAGCAAATACCAAGCTGCTTCTATGGCTGTGTTACGATCCTCAGAAAAAAGGAAGAAAAGGACAATGGACCAAGGTCCTTTACACCAATATAATAGTAAAGTAAATGCAAGTACTTGCTCACCTTTTGAGAGAGACAATCCAAACTGGGCTCTCAGTATAGTAGGCTATATGCCTTTAAGAGGGCACAACTCTTCTTTAAATGCAGGAGAAAATAAGTGCAGTTTGTGGAGCTCATATAAAGAATAAAAAACTATTTATTATAAAAACTTACATAAAATACAATTAAAAGTCCCATCAAATAATGGTCAGTATATGAGTCCTCGTCCGAGACGCGCTTCGCCTTGTAAAAAGGCTTTTTCAATCGGTATCCTGCTTGAATTTTCCCTCCAGTTAAATACCCAAAGGATCCCTTCCTATTGGTTCCGGCCATCTTCTTTCTTCACTTCCGACTGTCCAAATAAGGGAAGGGGTATCCGGTTTATCTGTTGAAAATGTTCGTAATTGCGGAAGTGACGCGTCGCACTTAGTTTAGTCCCGATCACCATCTTTGGTATTGGCAACTTCCATATGCTCGAGTGTATCTTTATATCGCTCATATGCTCGGTATTATATATAAATACAGGCATAAAAGAAAAGAAAAAATGAAGAGCATCAGTCTAATACCTTAAACATATTAATGTATCTTCATAGTTAGTTTAAAACATGGGAACAAACTAGGTGTGAGTCCAGTATAGTTACTAAACATATTAATTATGAACATATATGTACATCACACATATAAAGCGCATATAAAGCAATTCATCATATTGTCCAAATGCATCGAATTTATTAGTGTATAAGTCAATATTTAGTGATATTACTTTCATTATATATAATTTCATTATATATAATCTCAAAATCTATATGCAAAGATTGCCAATCAACATGGGCTTGCACAATCTTTCCTTTTGTATTGCTCAACCCACAGAGATAAACCGGCAGCATGCACTTGACATCAGAACTGAGAGCTTATGTGAGGAAAGAAGCATCACAGCACTCCTGAATTTAAATAAGAATGTCCCGTCAGTCCCACTAACCTGCTCGAGATGTGGAGGGGGATTAGACACATTTAGTGGGAATGCCCAGTTTTCCAACCCTATTGACAGATGGTTAGGGACACCCTCTCTGAAATATTCAACACCTGGCCTCTATTCGCATTCGAAAAATATATATCTCCATGTCACACCACTTTAAATTTCTAAATATAAAAAAATCTATCCTGCGGCATTTGTTGAATGTGGCAAAATCACTTGTACCTGTCCTCTGGAAGAGACCAGAGGCACCTACTAAGCAGAGCTGGCTTGATAGGAGAAAATAGATTAGAGCAGCCATATATTTGATAGCTTCTCTGAAGAGCGGAGGTAGGTGTTTAGGACTTGTTGCAGATCTTTAATTTTTTTCTAACCCTTTTATCTCTAATATAGTCTCTCTTCTTTGCTATTTCTTTAATTTGTTAATTCAGTTTAATAAGCAACACATTTATCTGAAGGTTTTGGCCAAGATTTATTGGGGTCGACATTACCTTTTCAACATGTATGCATGTCTGGATGAATCTGTCCAGGGTCCATACCTCTGTAGTAGGTGTGAGCGAGTGGCTTTTCTGGAAGCTCAGGTTTTAGATCTGGAGAGGCAAATTGCGACACTGAGGGAGATTGAGAATCTTGAGAGGAGTCTGCTGCTCACTGAGCAGAGTTTAGTGGGTGCAGGTAGTGAAGTGGGAGGAGATGAGACAAATGATGAGCAGGCACATAGCTGGGTAACAGTGGGGCAAGGAAGCGGGGGGGGGGGGGGAAGGAAGAGGAAAAGTTTAGCTAGTCCTGATCTTGTGCAGCCTAACAGATTTGCCAGTTTGAGTGAAGATATTGGGAGCATCAGCTCAGGAGTAGCTGTACTGCAGAAGCTGTTCCTTCTAACATGTTGGGGTTGAGAGGGTAAGGAAGGCTAGACAGGTATTATTAAGAGAGTAGATGGGGTAATCTGCCACTCTGATCGTCTCAACCGGACAGTTTGCTGTCTCCCGGGTGCTCGGGTCCGACATGTTGGAGTGGAGGGATTATTGGGATTATTGGGAGGGGCTGGGGATGACCCAGCTGTCATAGTCTATATTGGTACCAATGACAAAGTCAGAAGAAAATGGAAGGTCCTAAAGAATGAGTTCAGGGAACTAGGAAGTAAGCTAAAGAAAAGGACCTCCAAGGTAATATTTGAAAGCAATCTAGAAAATGGAGATAAGATAGAAAGGAGATGGGCTTTAGCTCAGTGTAAGGGTGGTGGAGATGGGGGAGGGGAAAGCTCAGAACAGTGGAGGTATATTATATTGATGCGAATTCACAAAAAGTACAAATGACTCATGATAATATTAAATGTATGCTTACTAATGCAAGGAGCCTATATAACAAAATGGGGGAACTAGAGGCAATAGCATACACTAAACAACAATAATAGGCATAACGGAAAAATGGTGGGATGAGGCACATGACTGGGTAGTTAACTTAAATGGGTACACGTTATTTAGGAAGGATAGGAAAAACAAGAAGGGTGTGGGGTTTGTATGTCAACAATGAGTTAAAGTCAAATCTTAGGCATGTGGAGTGTGACAAGGAAAATGTGGAAGATTTATGGGTAGATATCTGCTTGGGGCAAACGAAGGGAAATCAATTATTGGTTGGGATATGTTATAAACCAGCTAATGTAAATGTAAATATTAATGAGGAAGAGCAACTGTTAGAGCATATTGGGGAAGCTGCAAATCGGGGTAAGACGTTAATTATTGGAGATTTTAATCACCGGGACATAAATTGGGATAGAGTGACTAGTACTTCAGCAAGTGGAATCAGGTTTTTGAATGTGTTAAATTACACCTTTATGTTACAACTGGTACAAGCACCAACTAGAAAGGATGCTTGTCTGGATCTCATTATATCAAACAATGTTGATCTTTTGACCAACATTCAAGTAGGGGAGCATTTGGGAAATTGTGATCACAATATGGTAATTTTTAAAATAAACTCAAAAAAGCAAAAGCACGTGGGGTATACTAAAACGTATAATTTTTAAAAAGCCAATTTCGATTAAGATTAGGGCATCTCTACAACATATCGACTGGCATAAACTCCTTAGTAAAAAAAAAACACTGAGGATACTATTCAAACAAATATTAGAAAGGTACATTTCCCAGCATGTACCATTGGGTAATAAATATAAAAAAAACAAATTGAAACCAATGTTGCTTAGTAGAGAAGAAAAACAAAAGATTAAAAATAAGAAAAGGTATTTAAAGCATTTAAATCGGACAAATCAGAGGCATCCTATATAAGATATAAGGAAGTCAATAAAACATGCAAAAAGCAATTAAAGTGGCTAAGCTAGAAAATGAGAAATTGATAGCCAAAGAATGCAAAAGCAACCCCATTTTTTTTTCAAGTACATTAATTCTAAAAAAACTAAAAATGTGAGTGTAGGTACACTGGATACAGAGATGGGTCTGTTAGCTAATGAAGACCAGGAAAAGGCAGACATTTTAAATAACTATTTTTCTTCAGTATATATTAATGAGGATCCTATGGCAGAGATATGCAAATGATTGCTGCAAAAAACTTGCAGATAACTTGTGATTGGATGACTCGAGACAAGGTGCTACAGCTGTTAAAGAAAATGTAAAAAAAAATCTCCGGGGCCTGACGGTATTCACCCACGAGTACTTAAGGAGCTTGGTGGGAAAATAAGTGAACCTCTGTATTTAATTTTTCAAGATTCTTTTCTTTCAGGTATTGTACCGGAGGATTGGGGGAAGGCAGATGTCATTCGTATATTTAAAAAGGGTTCAAAATCCTTGCCTGGAAATTAAAGACTTTTGAGCTTAACTTCTGTGACTGGGAAAATATTTGAAGGGCTATTAAGGGATAATATTCAGGAATTCACTGGGAAGAACTTTGTTATTAGCAATAATCAGCATGGTTTTATGAAACATAGGTCATGTCAAACTTTGCACTCTACGAAGAAGTAAGTAGAAGTATAGATCAGGGTGTTGCAGTGGATGTGATCTACTTGGATTTTGCCAAGGCATTTGATACAGTTCCTCACAATAGGCTAGTCTTCAAACTAAAATAAATTGGTCTAGATGATTATTCTTGTTCTTGGGTAGAACATTGGCTTAAGGATAGAGTACAATGAGATGTCATTAATGATAAAGTTTCAGGCTGGACAAAAGGGGTAAGTGGTGTCTCAGGGTTCTGTTTTGGGACCGCTTCTATTTAACATATTTATAAGTGATCTTGAAATAGGCATTTAAAGCCATATTTCAGTGTTTGCAGATGACACAAAACGTTGTAAAGTAATAAAATGAGAGCAGGATATTACTCTGCTGCAGAGGGATTTGGATAGATTGGGGGACTGGACACTGTAATGGCAGATGAAATTTAACGTAGAGAAATGCAAAGTTATGCACTTCGGGGGCAAGAATTCACAAGGAACTTACACCCTAAATGGTAGTGAATTAGGGATAACCACACACGAGAAGGATTTGGGAATTGTTATAGACAACAAATTAGGCAGCAGTATGCAATGTCAATCTGCAGTTGCTAAGGCCAGTAAGGTTTTGTCATGTATAAGTAGGGGCATAAATTCTCGGGATGAAAATATAATTTGGCCTCTTTATAAATCGCTGGTAAGACCACACCTTGAATACGCTGTGCAATTTTGGGCACCTGTTCTAAAGAAGGATATCATGGCACTAGAAAAAGTGCAGAGATGAGCAACAAAATTGATAAAAGGAATGGAGCATTTTAGTTACGAAGAAAGGTTAAAAAATTTGAATCTCTTTTGTTTGGAAAAACGGCGCCTCAGAGGGGATATGATAACATTATACTAATATATTCAGGGCCAGTACAAACCATTATCTGGAAATCTATTCATAAACAGGGCTATACCTAGGACACAAGGTCACACATTTAGGCTGGAAGAAAGGAGATTTCATCTAAGGCAAAGAAAGGGTATTTTACAGTAAGAGTAATAAGAATATGGAATTCTCTGCCTGAAGAGGTGGTTTTGTCAGAGTCATTACAGATGTTTAAACTGAAATTAGAGAAATACTTGCAAAAACATAACCTAGAGGAATATAATTTCAAATTAGTGGGGTAATAGCTGCTTACATAGTTGCATAATTACATAGCTGAAAAGAGACTTGCGTTCAGCCTTTCTCACATATGTTTTTGCTGTTGATCCAAAAGAAGGCAATAAACCTAGTCTGAAGTGCTTCCAATTTTGCAACAAACTATGAAAAATTCCTTCTTGACCCCAAAATAGCAGTCAGATGTCTCCTTGGATCAAGCAGCTACTACCCCACTAATTAGAAAATATATCCCTATATGTTATGTTTTTGCAAGTATTTATCCAATTGAAATTTAAACATATGTATGGACTCTGATAAAACCACCTCTTTAGGCAGAGAATTCCATATCCTTATTACTCTCACTGTAAAAAACACCTTTTCTTTGCCTTTGAGAAATGTACCTTTCTAATATTTGTTTGAATAGTAAACATTTATCCTCAGTGTTTTTTTCACCAAGGAGTTCATGCCAGTCGATATGTTGTAGAGCTGCCCTAATCTTATTGAAATTGGCTTTTTAAAAATTATACGTTTTAGTATACCCCATGTGCTTTTGCTTTTTTGAGTTTAGTAAAAATTTACCATATTGTGATCACTATTTCCCAGGAGGAAACGGCAAGCTTGACAGCCCGGGAATACATCTAAAAGCTAAGTTTTGAATACATCAAAGTATGCTGACAACAAGAAAGAGAAAATATTAATAGCAATACCAAAAGGTTTAGTCAGTAAAACAGCTAAGTCCCTGGAGAGAAAAGGTCTAAAGTCTATGCAATTCTGCTCACAGTGAATTGTCTATTTGATAGTTATAATCAGGCAGGGGTAAAACCCCATGTAATTTCTGCCTTTCCGTTGTTTTTTTTGTGTTCTTTTTTTTCCCCTTTGGTCGGCTTTCCCTTCCAGCCCCCCTGCACACCATCCTTGTTTATTTGCCAAGTATTCTGGCCCCTTTTTTTTTTAACTTATGCTTCCTGCACTAAACCTATTGCAACATCAATAGTGGAAATAGGTGTATGCTTGATAAGCAAAAAGTGAAGGAAAAAAGGGGGGAGAAAAAGGGAAAAGGGGAGAGAAGATAGAGAAGAAAAAAAAGATGAATTAGACGGGAAAAAATATATATATAAAAAAGTAGGAAAGAAAAAAAGAAAAGAAAAAGATAAAAAATATAAGAAGTACAAAATATAACAGGACACAAGTGGAAACAAGAAGGCGTGGGGGAAGACAATATATCAAATTGAAGAAACTAATATAGCAAAGAGATAATAATCTCTAGGAGAAAGTGAACAAAATGGCTACAAAAAAGACTCAAGATGGCAAACAACTAAAAAAAGAAAGAAAACCTGAAAATAAAACAGAAAAACGCCTCTCCTTTTTTTCACCACAGCAGCCAGGCAATAAGACAAATATGGAAGAATCTCTCCTGTAAAATATCCCAATAGAGGGAGATATTAATAAGGGACAGACGGAAGACAACCAAGATAGAAGAGAGGGAAGGAAGAAATATGACCACCTATTCAGACACCTGGATAATAAATTTGAGAACCTTAGAGAGGAAATACAAGCCAACACCATGGATATCAAGAAAAAATTGTTAACTCTAAATGCAAGAATACAAGGAACAGAAGAAAAACTATATGCGATGAATAGAAGGAAAAAGTCCACAAAGAAGAACAACCGGCATTAGAAAGAAAAATAACAGAAATGGAGAACAAACTGATAGACCTGCAAGAAAGATCAAAAAGGAACAATTTAAGACTCAGAGGAATATCAGAGCAAGTAGCCGCAAAAAATCTGTAGCCATACATAGAAGATTTTATCAAACATCTAGATGTGGAATGGGACGCTAGAATATCTATAGTCGAGCGATGCCACAGAGTAAATAAACTGAGAGGAGTCCCAGACCACCTTCCAAGAAATGTGTTGATATGCTGCTCTTCTTTTAAACTTAAGATTCAAATAATGAGAGCTATAAGAAGTAAAAAATGCGCAGAAGAATATGAAACCCTGGCAATATTTCAGGACCTGTCATGGCCAACCAGACAAAAGAGGAAAACCTCCTCTGACAATACATCAATATTGAGATACAATAACATCAAATACCGATGGGAGTTCCCCACAAAAATTATCATATCACACAAAGGAAAGACTATACCCATTGACCGAGCAGAAGATCTAAAAAAAAATGGCTAACAGAAAACAATATTGGAAGTAGCCTCAAGCACCCATCAATGTACAGTGAGGCTCCGACTATCTGAAGGAAATAGTGATGTACCGAACTGTTCGCTGGCGAATAGTTCCCGGCGAACATAGCGTGTTCGCATTCGCCACAGTGGGCGAACATATGCGCGGTTCGATCCGCCCCCTATTCGTCATCATTGAGTAAACTTTGACCCTGTGCCTCACAGTCAGCAGACACATTCCAGCCAATCAGCAGCAGACCCTCCCTTCCTGACCCTCCCACCTCCTGTACAGCATCCATTTTAGATTCATTCTGAAGCTACAGCGTGTACTCTGCCAACCTCTACCAGTGCACAGTGCCACTCATATCTGGTGTCACAATAGCGTGCATTTAAAAACCCAAATTTTTTTTCACTGTTATAGATTGAATAGCAGTTAGTTGTCTTCAAGCATGTGTGTCAGGCCTACAGCGTCTACTCTGCCATCCACTGCCAGTGCACAGTGCCACTCATATCTGGTGTCACAATAGCGTGCATTTAAAACCAAAAAACTTTTTTCACTGTTATAGATTGAATAGCAGTTAGTTGTCTTCAAGCGTGTGTGTCAGGCCTACAGCGTGTACTCTGCCAACCTCTGCCAGTGCACAGTGCCACTCATATCTGGTGTCACAATAGCATGCATTTAAAAACCCCAAAACTTTTTTCACTGTTATAGATTGAATAGCAGTTAGTTGTCTGCAAGCGGGTGTCTGGCCTACAGTGTGTACACTGCCAACCTCTACCAGTGCACCGTGCCACTCATATCTGGTCTGGTGTCACAATAGCGTGCATTTAAAAATCCAAAAACATTTTTCACTGTTATAGATTGAATAACATAGATTCAAGCAGTGTCAGGCCTACAGCGTGTACTCTGCCAACCTATGCCAGTGCACAGTGCCACTCATATCTGGTCTGGTGTCACAATAGCGTGCATTTAAAAACCCAAAAACTTTTTTCACTGTGATAGATTGAATAGCAGTTAGTTGTCTTCAAGCGGGTGTCAGGCCTACAGCGTGTACTCTGCCAACCTCTGCCAGTGCACATTGCCACTCATATCTGGTGTCACAATAGCGTGCATTTAAAACCAAAGTGCACATTGCCACTCATATCTGGTGTCACAATAGCGTGCATTTAAAACCCAAAAAATGTTTTACACTGTTATAGATTGAATAGCAGTTAGTTGTCCTCAAGCGTGTGTGTCAGGCCTACAGCGTGTACTCTCCCAACCTCTGCCAGTGCACAGTGCCACTCATATCTGGTGTCACAAGAGCGTGCATTTAAAAACCCCAAAACTTTTTTCACTGTTATAGATTGAATAGCAGTTAGTTGTCTTCAAGCAGGTGTGTCAGGCCTACAGCGTGTACTCTGCCAACCTCTGCCAGTGCACAGTGCCACTCAAATCTGGTGTCACAATAGGGTGCATTTAAAAACCCCAAATCTTTTTTTTCACTGTAATAGATTGAATAGCAGTTAGTTGTCTGCAAGCATCTGTGTGTCAGGCCAACAGCGTGTACTCTGCCAACCTCTGCCAGTGCACAGTGCCACTCATATCTGGTGTCACAATAGCGTGCATTTAAAACCAAAAAACTTTTTTCACTGTTATAGATTGAATAGCAGTTAGTTGTCTTCAAGCGTGTGTGTCAGGCCTACAGCGTGTACTCTGCCAACCTCTGCCACTGCACAGTGCCACTCATATCTGGTCTCACAGTAGCTTGCACGCATAGTACCACTAATCCCCCAAAAAATGACAGGCAGAGGCAGGCCACCCCGCAGGGGCCATCGTGGTCGTGGTGCTGTGATTCCCTTTTGCCCTAGAATAATGCCCAGTTTTCAGAGGCCACGTACCCTGAACTTGAAAAGTTCTGAGGACATAGTTGACTGGCTAACACAGGACACCCAATCTTCTACAGCTTCCGCTCGGAACCTTGACGCACCATCCTCCTCAAGCTTAGCTTCGGGACCTCTCAAGATACCACTCACCCGCCTGCCGCCACCACCAACACTAGCACCACAGCCGCTTAATTTTATCTGTCAGAGGAGTTATTTACACATCCGTTTGAAGAAATGAGTGATGCGCAACCATTATTGCCAGAGGATGTAGATAACAGGGATATGTCTCAGTCAGGCAGCATTACACACATGGACGTACGGTGTGATGATGATGATGTTGTACCCGCTGCTGCTTCCTTTGCGAAGTTGTCAGATACAAGTGAAGCGGTTGATGATGACGATGCGTCCATGGATGTCACGTGGGTGCCTGCTCGGCAAGAAGAAGAACAGGGCGAAAGTTAAGATGGGGAGACAGAGAGGAGGAGGAGACGAGTTGGAAGCAGGGGGAGGTCATTGCAAGGAGCTAGTGGCATAGTCAGACAGCATGCATCGGCACCCGGGGTCAGCCCGACAGCACGCCAATCAACGCATGCTGTTTCCACCACCAGAATGCCGTCATTGCAGAGCTCAGCAGTGTGGAATTTTTTTTGTGTGTCTGCCTCTGACAACAGTGATGCCATTTGCAACCTGTGCCAAAAGAAACTGAGTCATGGGAAGTCCAACACCCACCTAGGTACAACTGCTTTGCGTAGGCACATGATCGCACATCACAAACGCCTATGGGATCAACACATGAGTACAAGCAGCACACAAACTCAAAGCCGCCATCCTCCTCCTGGTCCAGCATCTTCAGCCACATCAACCACTGCTGTCCTCCTTGCCCCCTCTCAACCATCCGCAACTCCGTCTCTCGCCTTGAGCAGTTCCCGCTCATCTGCCCACAGTCAGGTGTCTGTCAAGGACATGTTTGAGCGTAAGAAGCCAATGTCAGAAAGTCACCCCCTTGCCCAGCGTCTGACAGCTGGCTTGTCTGAACTATTAGCCCGCCAGCTTTTACCATACAAGCTGGTGGAGTCTGAGGTGTTCAAACAATTTGTATCTATTGGGACACCACAGTGGAAGGTACCCGGCCAAAATTTCTTTGCACAAAAGGCAATCCCCAACCTGTACTTGACTGTGCAAAAGGAAGTAATGGCATGTCTGGCACACAGTGTTGGGGCCAGGGTCCATCTGACCACTGATACCTGGTCTGCAAAGCATGGTTAGGGCATTGAGTAAACCTGCTGACGGCTGCCAAGCATGGAATGCGTGGCTCTGCAGAGGAGTTGGTGACACCGCCACGACTTGCAGGCAGGCCTGCTGCCACCTCCTCTATTCCTCCTACTCCATCCTCTTCCATAACCTCCTCGGCTGAGTCCTCTTCTGCTGCTGCGTTTTACTCCACATCAACGGCAGCCCCCCCCAGAATACTATTCCACATCCCTATTCTGCTCTGTGTCAGTTTGTATCAGGGATCCTTAGGATAGGTGTCAATCCATACCTGCCAAGTGACCCTATGTAGGGGGAACAGTCCCTATTCTGCTCTGTGTCAGTGTGTATCAGGGGCTTTGAGGACAGGTGTCAATCCATATCTGCCAAGTGACCCTATGTAGGGGTAACAGTCTCTATTCTGCTCTGTGTCAGTGTGTATCATGGTCTTTGAGGACAGGTGTCAATCCATACCTGCCAAGTGACCCTATGTAGGGGGAACAGTCTCTATTCTGCTCTTTGTCAGTGTGTATCAGGGGCTTTGAGGACAGGTGTCAATCCATATCTGCCAAGTGACCCTATGTAGGGGGAACAGTCTCTATTCTGCTCTGTGTCAGTGTGTATCAGGGGCTTTGAGGACAGGTGTCAATCCATACCTGCCAAGTGACCCTATGTAGGGGGAACAGTCTCTATTCTGCTCTGTGTCAGTGTGTATCAGGGGCTTTGAGAACAGGTGTCAATCCATACCTGCCAAGTGACCCAATGTAGGGGGAACAGTCTCTATTCTGCTCTTTGTCAGTTTGTATCAGGGGCTTTGAGGACAGGTGTCAATCCATATCTGCCAAGTGACCCTATGTAGGGGTAACAGTCTCTATTCTGCTCTGTGTCATTGTGTATCATGGTCTCTGAGAACAGGTGTCAATCCATACCTGCCAAGTGACCCTATGTAGGGGGAACAGTCCCTATTCTGCTCTGTGTCAGTGTGTATCAGGGGCTTTGAGGACAGGTGTCAATCCATATCTGCCAAGTGACCCTATGTAGGGGTAACAGTCTCTATTCTGCTCTGTGTCAGTTTGTATCATGGTCTCTGAGGACAGGTGTCAATCCATACCTGCCAAGTGACCCTATGTAGGGGGAACAGTCTCTATTCTGCTCTTTGTCAGTGTGTATCAGGGGCTTTGAGGACAGGTGTCAATCCATATCTGCCAAGTGACCCTATGTAGGGGGAACAGTCTCTATTCTGCTCTGTGTCAGTGTGTATCAGGGGCTTTGAGGACAGGTGTAAATCCATATCTGCCAAGTGACCCTATGTAGGGGGAACAGTCCCTATTCTGCTCTGTGTCAGTGTGTATCGTGGTCTCTGAGGACAGGTGTCAATCCATACCTGCCAAGTGACCCTATGTAGGGGGAACAGTCTCTATTCTGCTCTGTGTCAGTGTGTATCAGGGGCTTTGAGAACAGGTGTCAATCCATACCTGCCAAGTGACCCAATGTAGGGGGAACAGTCTCTATTCTGCTCTTTGTCAGTTTGTATCAGGGGCTTTGAGGACAGGTGTCAATCCATATCTGCCAAGTGACCCTATGTAGGGGTAACAGTCTCTATTCTGCTCTGTGTCATTGTGTATCATGGTCTCTGAGAACAGGTGTCAATCCATACCTGCCAAGTGACCCTATGTAGGGGGAACAGTCCCTATTCTGCTCTGTGTCAGTGTGTATCATGGTCTCTGAGGGCAGGTGTCAATCCATACCTGCCAAGTGACCCTATGTAGGGGGAACAGTCCCTATTCTGCTCTGTGTCAGTGTGTATCAGGGTCTCTGAGGACAGGTGTCAATCCATATGTCAAGGTGTCAATCCATATGTCAAGGTGTCAATATGTCATATGTCAGGTGTCAATCCATATCCATTGTGATTTAGGAATGTTAGGTGATTTCTGCCTTTTATGGATTAAAACCAGACTCTGCATCAACTGTGTAATTTTCCATGGGAGTTTTGCCATGGATCCCCCTCCGGCATGCCACAGTCCAGGTGTTAGTCCCCTTGAAACAACTTTTCCATCACTTTTGTGGCCAGAAACAGTCCCTGTGGGTTTTAAAATTCGCCTGCCCATTGAAGTCAATGGCGGTTCGCCCGGTTCGCCGGTTCGCGAACGTTTGTGGAAGTTCCCGGTCGCCGTTCGCGAACCGAAAATTTCGTGTTCGCGACATCACTATTTATAAACTTTATGTTTTTTATTATGTTTTATGGATTACTTTCAATATTAGCATTAGATTTGCATAAATATTGTTTTTATGTATTTTTATATTATTCTTTATTTGTCCTATTATTGTTCTTATTTCTATATTTTAATGCTCTTAGCACTATGCCTGATGACACTTTTCAGTGTATCGGGCATAGCCATTTTCACTCCCACGCCGGCTACACCTTTTGTGTAAGCCGACGTTTTTTTTTTTGATCTCCATGACGACGGCCGCAGCTTCGTGCAGGCCGTCGGCATCATTGTTTAGTCGGATTTCTATGACGACAGCCGCGGCTATGCGCGAGCCGTCGTCATGTTTCACCACGCCCCCCTTGCTTAACGTCGGCCGCAATCATATGCGAGCAGACGTTTTCATTGTCCTGTCCCCTCAGACGTCGGCAGCTGCGCAGTGCGCGCCGACGTCTGTTTACTACATATCCCAGCACCCCATGTGGTTATTATGCCGGTCACATGACCGCATTACCAAATCAATTTCTAATTAATATAGACCTCGTTTTTAATGTTTTGAAGTCAAATAAGGTTTATTAAGCCTAATAAATTGTATGTTTACCATAATAATTCTATTTTTTTATGTACATTTTTGTTTGTTCATTATTTGAATTCTGATTGGCTGTCCTTAATTTTGGCGCCAATTTTAAAGTTTTGAATTGTTATTTAAACCTTTCTCTGCCAGGTATCAGGTTCTTTCTCCATATTGATAAAGCCGTATTGGCGAAACGCATTTATGGATATTTTATTGTGTATTTTAACATATTAAAGATTATTTGGTTACTTTAAGATTAGTGCCATTTATCTTTTCTTTTAATACACCGTATACTGTTTTTTACCTGGCATTTTTAATACCCTGGACTCCAAGTAATCCGAGGTGGGGATAATACCACCAGCGCTATCTCCAAGGAGCAGTTGGTCTGCTCCTCTCTTGTGAGTACCATTTTATAAGTATTTTATATTCATTATTTTATCCAGTGAGCACTATTGGTTGTCTCTCTTTTATCTTTGAGCGTGGAACACACCATTGACGGAGGAAATTTTACCTATATCCCATAAGCGGGGATTGTACCGCTGTACACCTTCCACACTAGAGCGAGTTATAGCTCTTATAAATGTGAGTTTTATACCAGCTTTTAATATCTTATCTATTTTACTACTAGACGTATTGCACTATCCTGTTCTCTATTTGTTTTATCTTTTGCATACGAGTGAATTTACAAGAAGGAGAACAGCGAGGATATATTTTTTCCTGACCAAGCAGATTCCACATCCTCCATAAGAGCATCCCTAGATAAGACTCTTTTTTATTTGGACTAATTGTGATTTATATATTGTCATTGTTACATTGATTCTCCTTGGTGCAGCCCTTCCTCTTTATTCTTGAGATATAACTTTGTCTGTGGTGCCTAGCAGAGCTATTGCTCTCTTTTATGACCATCTGCTGTCTTCATTCTGGATATTTCCACATAAACTTGGTGTCTCTTGAGACTTTAAACATTGCTGTTCCTATTATTGGGAACTCATACAGCCTAAGAGAACATTAACTACAAATAAATGAAAATAAACACTGCATGTTATTTACACATGCATTTGATTATTACATAACCTTGCCAAGCATGGAAATCTATTTAATTTTGTGTTCAAAGTGCATTAATACATTAAATGTCTGCATCCATTACAGCCTCTATGTCCCCCTGCAACCATCACAGCTCCTTTGTCCCCTGCAGCTGCGACAGCAGCTTTCCCTCTCAAGCACACACTACAGCCACTGTGTGTCCCCTGCATTAACTACAGCCCCATAGGCCCCCCATACTAACATGTTAGCCTATATTATCCCATGAACATGGCAGCCCCTATCCTCCTCACACATACTGCAGCCACTATATCACCCACACAGATCCATACGCACACACACACGCACACACACACACACACACACACACACACACAAACACAGCTCCGGCATCTACCAGACACCTACTACAGCCCCTAATCCGGACACATACAAATGCCCCTATGACACACATTGCAACACAACCAGCCCTCTTATCTCACATACTACATTGTAAACAGCCCCATCATTACATGCAAACCCACTAGGAGCCTCACTGTATGCATGCAATCCCACATGCAGCATCCCCACACATTTAATACCAAATGCAGCCTCCCTATACATGCACATCACGAGCAGCATGCCCACACATGCATACAGCCTCCTTACACATACACACACTAACACACACACACACACACACAATTATTAAAATAACTTATATAGCACCAAAATAGTCTGCAGTGGTGTACAACAAGACAAACCTTTTATTCAAACACAACATGTTGACATGCAGAAATGCAACATTACAAACAGTAATCCAAACATGCAACCCAGCAAGTAGTCACCAAACATATGTGCTTGGAAGCTACGTGTCAGGTTGCACATGTAGAGGATGCTGCATGACAGCAAGGTTTATTCCATCCAAAAATAGTTTTGCTGTCCTACTAACTCTTAACTGACAGCTAGTTAACAAAACAGACATAAATATCATTGTATTTTTTTTTCAAACTGTGCATCTATAAGTAAAACAGAAAAGTATCACTTGTCTGCTTCTGAAATTAAAATGGCTTTTGTGCTTCTTTAACGGACATAAAATGTTGTGTTCTATAACAAACTGAACTTTATTAACAAAGTAAAGACACTTCCTTTCTCATTTCTGTGAAGAACTGAACTGTAATTGCAACAAATAACCACCAGGTATGTTCACGGGCGGACTGACCGGTCGGGCACTTCGGACATGGGCCATCAGGGGGCCCGGCCGCCCCTTTAAATGCTGCAGCCGCCTGAGCGCTCTCTTAAGAGCGCTCAGGCGGCTGCAGCTTCTCACCTCCCCTCCCCTGTAGCGTGGCCGAGCTGCACTCCGGTCCGCGGTGCCCGGCCAGAGTGATAGGAAGGTGCACACTGAGTGTGCGCCTTCCTGTCAGTCCGGCCGGGTACAGGAAACAGAAACTCCTGTTCCACGCGGAACAGGAGTTTCTGTTTCCTGTACCCAGCCGGACTGACAGGAAGGTGCTCAGTGTGCACCTTCCTATCTTTCCGGCCGGGCACCGCGGACCGGAGAGCAGCTCGGCCACGCTACAGGGGAGGGGGTAAGAAGAAAGAGGGAGGGAGGGGGTAAGAAGAAAGAGGGAGGGAGGGAGGAAGGGGGTAAGAAGAGGGAGGGAGGGGGTAAGAAGAAATAGGGAGGGAGGGAGGAAGGGGGTAAGAAGAGGGAGGGAGGGGGTAAGAAGAAATAGGGAGGGAGGGGGTAAGAAGAAAGAGGGAGGGAGGGAGGGGGTAAGAAGAAAGAGGGAGGGGGTAAGATGAAAGAGGGAGGGAGGGGGTAAGAAGAAAGAGGGAGGGAGGGAGGGGGTAAGAAGAGGGAGGGAGGGGGTAAGAAGAAAGAGGGAGGGAGGAGGTAAGAAGAAAGAGGGAGGGGGTAAGAAGAAAGAGGGAGGGGGGTAAGAAGAGAGAGGGAGGGGGGTAAGAAGAGAGAGGGAGGGGGGTAAGAAGAGAGAGGGAGGGGGTCAGAAGAAAGAGGGAGGGAGGGGGTAAGAAGAAAGAGGGAGGGCGGGGGTAAGAAAAAGAGGGAGGGAGGGGGTAAGAAGAAAGAGGGAGGGAGGGGGTAAGAAGAAAGAGGGAGGGAGGGGGTAAGAAGAAGGAGGGAGGGGGTAAGAAGAAAGAGGGAGGGGTAAGAAGAGGGAGGGGATAAGAAGAAAGAAGGAGGGAGGGAGGGGGTAAGAAGAAAGAGGGAGGGAGGAGGTAAGAAGAAAGAGGGAGGGGGTAAGAAGAAAGAGGGAGGGGGTAAGAAGAAAGAGGGAGGGGGTAAGAAGAAAGAGGAGGGTAAGAAGAAAGAGGGAGGGGGTAAGAAGAGAGAGGGGGGTAAGAAGAGAGAGGGAGGGGGTAAGAAGAGAGCAAGGGGGAGTAGGAAGAGAGAGGGAGGGGGAGTAAGAAGAGAGGGAGGGGGAGTAAGAAGAGAGGAGGGGGAGTAAGAAGAGAGGGGGGAGTAAGAAGGGGGTAAGAAGAGGGGGAGGGGGGAGTAAGAAGGGAGGGGGGATTAAGAAGGGGGTAAGAAGAGGGGGAGGGGGGAGTAAGAAGGGGGTAAGAAGAGTGGAGGGGGGAGTAAGAAGAGGGGGAGGGAAGAGTAAGAAGAGGGGGGAGTAAGAAGAGGGGGGAGTAAGAAGAGGGGGAGTAAGAAGAGGGGGAGGGAAGAGTAATAAGAGGGGGGAGTAAGAAGAGGGGGCAGGGGGGTAAGAAGATGGGGACGGAGTAAGAAGAGGGGGAGGGGGGAGTAAGAAGAGGGGGAGGGGAGTAAGAAGAGGGGGGAGGGGGGAGTAAGAAGAGGGGGAGGGGGAGTAAGAGGGGAGGGGGGTAAAAAGAGGGGGAGGGAGTAAAAAGAGGGAGGAGTAAGAAGAGGTGGGAGTAAGAAGAGGGGGAGGGGGAGTAAGAAGAGGGGGAGAGTAAGAAGGGGGAGTAAGAAGAGGGGGAGAGTAAGAAGGGGGTAAGAAGAGGGGGAGGGGGGTAAGAAGAGGGGGGAGGGGGATAAGAAGAGGGGGGAGGGGGGTAAGAAGAGGGGGAGGGGAGTAAGAAGAGGGGGTAGGGAGAGTAAGAAGAGGGGGAGGGAGGTAAGAAGAGGGGGGAGGGGAATAAGAAGAGGGGGTGTAAGAAGAGGGAGGAGTAAGAAGAGAGGGAGGGGGGAGTAAGAAGAGGGGGAGAGTAAGAAGGGGGGTAAGAAGAGAGTGAGGGGGGAGTAAGAAGAGGGGGGAGTAAGAAGAGGGGGAGGGGGGAGTAAGAGGAGGGCAATTGCCCCCTCCCCTGTCCGCAGGTACCGTGCGGGCAGCCGGCAGGGGAGGGAGGAAGAGAGGACCCGGGAGCTCAGCCTTCAGCTCCACTGGGTCCTTCTTGCGCGAGCACAGATTGTTGCCGCGGTTACCACGGCAACGTTACGGCTCTTGCGAGAGTAAACTCTAGCCCTGGAGCTACGGGCTAGAGTTCACTCTCAACACTGTGACCACCAGGGATTCCTGGTGGTCGCAGTGGTGAGAGTGAACTCTAGCCCCATAAACACACTGCCCCCACACACCCAGGGCCGCCACCAGAAATTTTGGGGCCCCTAACTCAGCTCAGGGTCTGGGCCCCCTGGGGCCCGCCTCCAAATATGCCCACTGGGTCAGTGGCGGATCCAGAGCCTGATCTCGGGAGGGGCACTTGTAGATTATTTAACTAAATAATCCAGACACAATAACCACTACAGCTCAGTGTAGTGGTTATGGTGCCAATAGTGCCGGGGCCCCCTCCCAGAGTAAGTAGTCAAACCGTTTAAGAACAGTTTGACAACTTACCTGAGGTCTGCTGAGAAATGGGGCTGTCATAGGGCATATGAGCAGTGGTGTGTGTGAGGGGTGCAGTGTGTGTGTGTGAGGGGGACAGTGTGTGAAGGTTGCAGTGTGTGAGTGAGGGTGGCAGTGTATGTCAGGGGTGCAGTGTGTGTGTTAGGGGGGCAGTGTATGTGTGTGTCAGTATGTGTGTGTGACAGTTGCAGTGTATGTGTGTATGGGGGGCAATGTGTGTATGGGGGCAGTGTATGTGTGTCTGGGGCAGTGCATGTGCTGGCAGGGGAGAGGGAGACCGTCGGTTTTCTCGGGGGGGGGGGGGGGAATTGCCCCGCTTCCTCCCTGAATCCGCCACTGCATTCCTGCCCACAGGAATACACACACAGACACAAACACACACACTGATACAAAAGGACACAGATACATACTAACAGACACACATACTGAAACAGACATACACACATACAGGCATACATACTGACACCCACATACTGGGACATGCACACAGGCATACATAGTGACAGACAGACACATACTAACATACATACAGACACACATGCACGAGGACATAAAGACACATACATACATACATACACACACACATACATTCATAATGACATACAGACATACACAGACATACATTCATAATGGCATACAGACATACATACATATATACATACATTCAGACTGACATACATTCAGACTGACATGCATGCATATATACAGACATACATGCATACAGACATCCAGATACACATACACACAGACATACGTTCATAATAATATGCAGAAATACATTCATACTGACTTACAGACATACATATATAATGACATACAGATATACATATATACATACATAGACATACCTACAGACAGACATACTTGAATACATACATACATAGACATACATACACACACAGACACACACAGACATACATACAGACATACATACATGCATGCATACAGTCAGACAGACATACCTACATACATACACACAAACATGCATACAGACATACATACATGCATACAGACAGACATAGACATACATGCATACAGACAGACAGACAGACATACATGCATACAGACATACATGCATACAGACAGACAGACATACACATACATATATACAGACAGACATACATGCATACATACAAAGACATACATACAGACAGACATGCATGCATGCATACAGACATACAGACAGCCATACACATACATGCATACAGGCAGACAGACACACACAGAGCTCATTTTCCAGCCACCCTCCTGTCTCTTACCTTTTCTTTGCAGGAGGGTGGCCGGGGATGATGGGAGTCGGCGCGGCTGCCTCTTCACTGCCTGGCTCTCCCTCTTCACTGGCACGCGCGCTTTTTTTAAAGGGGCCCGGTCGCGCTATACAACGGCCATAGCAATGACCGGGCCGCTGAAGATATAGGGCCCATCGGGTGGCTCTAAGTGTGTGGGCCACCCAATGGTTGTCACCCCCTGATGGCGGCCCTGCACACACCATACACATTCACACACTGCCCCCATACACCCACACACATTGCCTCACACACACACACATACACTGCCCACCCATACACACACAGCCCCCCATACTAACATTGCCACACACATACACAGCCCCCTCATACACACATTGCCCCACACACCCTACACATTCACACACTACACCCCCTCACACACACTGCACCCCTTACACATTGCACCACTGCTCCTATACCCTACTACAGCCTCATATCCCAGCAGACCCCAGGTAAGTTGTCAAACTGTTCTTAAACGGTTTGACTACTTACTCTGAAAGGGGGTGCCGGCCCTCCTGGCACCATAACGACTACACAGAGCAGTAGTGGTTATTGTGCATGGATTATTTCTTTAAATAATCTGCAAGTGCCCCAGTAGCCAGCAAGCCAGCCAGCCCACAGGCCGGCCAGCCAGCCAGCCCACAGGCTGGCCAGTAGCCAGCCAGCCAGCCCACAGGCCACCAGTTAGGCTTACAGCCAGCAAGCCCACAGCCTGCCAACCGCAGCCAGCAAGCCCCAGCCAGCAAGCCACAGCCTGCCAGCCAACAGCCTGCCAGCTGCAGCCAGCAAGCCCACAGCCTGCCGGCAGTAGCCAGCAAGCCCACAGCCTGCCAGCAAGCCAACAGCCTGCCAGCCACAGCCAGTAAGCCCACAGCCTTCCAGCAAGCCCACCGACTGCCAGCCAGCAACAGTAATTAAGGTAAGAGGAGCCAACTTGGCCTAGGTATCAGCGAGCTATGTTGTGTTGCTATATTGTGAATAGGAACCAGAGTGTTGGAGAGACCCCCCTCCAGACCCCATTAGACTCCATTGTAGTCTCTAATGGGACCTGGAGGAAATTCTTTCTAACACACTCTCTAAAGGACACTGAGATAGTCTCTGCTAGAATGCTCCCCCCCTCCATGGTCCATTAGCCCTCAATTGTAGTCTATACTGGGGCCTGGAGGCGACTGTTTCCAACAGGGACACTGAGATGGCCTCTGTTAGAAAGACCCCCTTCCAAGCCTATTAGACTCCATTGTAGTCTCTAATAGGGCCTGGAGGGGATTATTGCACTTTTGTTCCTTGTGTCTAAAGATTGTGTAGGGTGTGGCTGGAGGCGGTGCATGGAGGCGGGACATGGGTGGCGCTTGCTGCGGAGTATGGGTGGGGCCTGTAAGGGGGCCCTTGATTTATTTTGCCCGGGGGCTCTGAGGGTTCTCAGTCTGCCCCTGGGTATGTTCAATTCAATACTCATGTAATATACAGCACAACAGTGTTATTCAAAAATATATATTTTAATTTAATCTGGCCTTGCAGGTGTAGGAGCCATGACTGGCCTTCTGGGTGCGGGGCACATAATCAGGGCCGGATTAACAGATGGAGCCGCAGCTCCAGGCCCAGGCCCATGGAATAGGCCCATTTAAATTTTCTTTCTTTTTTTACACACTAGTCTTAGGTTTGCCACCTGACTGGTATTTTACTGGCACAGCTAGTATTTAAGGCTGCCTTGCCTTAAATACTAGGTATTTTTCTCAGTATAAACGGAGATTACTCTGCAATACCAGCACCGGCCAGTAGGGTGGTCACTGTGGTTGGAGAGAGGCAGGGATAGGAAGTTACAGTATATCCCTGCCTCTCTCTACTACTCACTGATCTGTGGGAGAGCAGCTACACAGCAGACAGCAGCTCTACAGCTCAGGTTAGTGAGGGATGGGGGGAATGCAGCAGGGAGACACTTGGGGACACTGAGACACTTGGGGACACTGGGAGACATGAGGACACTGAGACACTGTGAGACATGGGGACGCTGAGACACATGGGGACGCTGTGAGACATAGGGACATTGGGAGACACTGAGACATTGGGACACGTAGACAATAGGGACACCGTGTCCCCATGTATCCCAGTGTCCCCATGTCCCCACTATTATATCAGTGTCCCCATGTCTCCCAGTGTCCTCAAGTCTCCCAGTGTCTGTGTCCTCATGTCTCTCAGTGTGCCTAGTGTCCCCATGTCTCTCAGTGTCCCCATGTCTCCCAGTGTCCCCATGTCTATGTACACAAGTGTCCCCATGTCTCACAGGGTCTCCCAGTTTCTGTCTCCCAGCCCGTGTCCCTAGTGTCCCCATGTCTCCCAGTGTCTGTGTTCTGATATCTCTTAGTGTCCCCAAATGTTTCAGTGTCCCCATGTCTCCCAGCGTCTGTGTCCCCATGTCTTTTAGTGTCCCTAGTGTCTCAGTGTCCCCATTTCTCCCACTGTCCCCAAATGTCTCAGTGTCCCCATGTCTCCCAGTGTCCCCAAGTGTCTCAGTGTCCCCATTTCTCCCACTGTCCCCAAATGTCTCTGTGTCCCCATGTCTCACTGTGTCCCCTAGTATCCTAGTGACATGGGGACACACTGAGACATGGGGACACTGGGAGAAATGGGGAGACTAGGGGACTGGGCGACATGGGGACACTGACACTGTGATACATAGGGACACAGAGACATTGGGTGACTTGTGAGACTGAGACACTGGGAGCAATCCATCTATACAGCAGAATCAAACTGTGAGTAGTTTGTTGGTAATTTTACAGAATTTTCTCTTATGTCACTCCTTGTGATTTACATCATGTGATGTCATGCATACATAATTATTTATGCAAATTATTTAAGGCTGGTATTCTTTTCCAAGAAAGGTGGCAACCCTAACTACTCTTCACATACTCTTGCTTAACCCCTTAAGGAAAAATGACATGCGTGGTATGTCATGATTCCCTTTTATTTCAGAAGTTTGGTCCTTAAGGGGTTAAAGGAACACTATAGGGTCAGGAACACAATCATGTATTTCTGACCCTATTATGTTAAAACCACCATCTAGGCCCCCTGGCCCCCTCTTGCCTCTCTAAATATAGTAAAATCTTAGTTGTAGTCAAGTCTGCAGCTGCTGGCTCTGCCTCTGAACTGACTCTGTCTGCTAACATCATCAGAAGTGGTGGTCTGAGCAAATTTCAATGCTTCCCCATAGGATTGGCTGAGACTGTCAACTAGGCAGTTTGGAGCAGAGCCATCACAAGTCAAACATAGCCCTGGACAAATCAGCATCTCCTCATAAAGATAAATTGAATCAATACATCTCTATGAGGAAAGTTCAGTGTCTGCATGCAGAGGGTGGAGACACTGAATGGCAGTGCTGCACACTAGGCAGTACTGCCCCAAGAAGCACCAACATGGGGGCTGATAGACATGGAGACACCATCTAAGGAGTGGCCAGTGGAGTTATTTTCTCTGAAAAGATTGTGTTTACTGCAAAAAGCCTGAAGGGAATGATTCTACTTACCAGAACAAATACAATAAGCTGTAGTTGTTCTGGTGACTATAGTGTCCCTTTAAGTTTGGAAGCTTAAGAGGGATGTATGGGAGCAAAACTTGTGTGGACTGGCTGACAATAAAATTAGTTTAGGTAATGCAGACTTTGGTCTCTCTAACTCTGTGGCATGCCCCCTTTCTTCTACAGCCACTACATACACCTTTTCTCTGTCCCAGACTATATACCGGAACTTCTGCCTGCTAGTAAGAAGGTAAGGAGACAAGTGGGCATGTGAGTGCTAGGGGACAGTCCTTAGAGAGCTTGGAGTAGGTGCATCAATTGATGCATTTATATCAAGCTCAGGGTTCTGCCTGCATAGTATGCTCTTAGTTGGACAGCCTGCATATTTTGCAGGCAGCCTGACATGCATTCATGCTAGGGGATGGCCCTCCAATTCTTTGGACAAAAATGCCCCCTTTTTGGGAATGTTCTCCCCTTTTGGCAGGTCTGGTCACGTGATTTGTGTCAGTGGCCCACCCTTTTACCCTGACCATTGACTTCTTGCTTCACTGGACACTGCTGTTAGGGGGTATGGATTTACTTGAAAGATGAAAGCATAAATTAGAGAGAGATTAGCATAGCGTTTGTGTTTTCATATAGCTGCATCCTTTGAGTTTCCCTCCAACACCATCTCCATCAGATACATGACAATTGGGAGGTATGATTATTTTAGTGTTTTTGGACGATAAGATTCTGTAATTAGGCCCATCATAATCGTCAGCACCAGGCCCACTGGGCTCTTCATCTGGCCCTGCACATAATATCAGTGTAATAGTCGCACAAAGAATGGGGGAAGAGCCATAGTAGCCAAAAATCTTTGCACCAGAAGGGAGACATTTATCTCCTATTGCCTGAGGGCCCTGTGAGTTTAGTCTGCCTATGGAACTAGACTTAAAAGACAAGAATCAAATATTTTATACAGAATAATTAACGAAGGAATATTTTTTGTTTTTTCAAATGATATATATAGTCCAAGAAAAGAGACAATCTCCCACACAGTAAAAGAAAGGCCCTGTGTTTGTTAAATAATCAATAAATTATTAAAAAAAGATCAGCAGATAGAGGTTGTGGTTAAGTGGGCATGAACCTGTCTAAATATGAGGCAGAGAATGTACAGTTATTCAGTGATAGAGAAACATATAAACCACTGCATATCCATTTATTTATGGAATAAAGTCTTATTATTAGGTTTTCTTAATAATAAAGAATATTAATTCCATTTCTTTTTTTTTTACTATCACCCTGCAATTCACAAGCAGTTTTCTAAATCACCTGGAAGGGAGATCTCAGGGATGGGTTCTTAAACCCATAATCTTTCAGAGTATGTTTACACCCTTTTGGAAAGAGAAGTAGAACATTTTAAATATTTTCTGAGGGATACTACACACGTTTTTAATATTTTATCTAATATGAAATGGGAGAAGGCTTTTATATTGGTCACGGTGTATGTTTCCTCTCTTTATTTGGTAATAGAACTCTTCTAAGGCTGCAAGACAATCTAATATTCCCTAGAAATTCACTCTGAATTTAAAAACTATCAAATAGACTTTCGAGTATGTTGTGTGGATTTCATATTCAGTCACAATTATTTCTTGAACAGTTTCCAGTTTTATTTACAAGTGAAAGATACTGCCACCGTGATTAGATTTCTCCCAAGTTATTACAATCTGTAACCTATAAGCAAATATGAAGAATAATACATTTGGAACAATTGCCAATTTGAAGAAAATCTGTTTCTCTGCTGAAGGTATATTGACAACTTTTTTGTTTTACTTTTTAATAAATACTTATCATTTATTTACCCTTACAGTTTAATGTTTACATTAAACAGGTAAGAAACATATGTAAAGGACTTTTACATGAGGCAAAGTCATCATACAAAGACATGTCTACAGGTATTTAAGGAGAATTCAGCTTAAGTATTGAGAATTAAGCTAAGTATGCAAAATCTATTTTTATTCAAAGGTTTGTCTTTGATTTTGACTAACAGTAGGGGAGTTATAATGAGGACATTTACATTGCCTATCTATGTAACCTTATTAAATGTTTTGTATTGCAATACTGTCTAAATGCTAACGATACTCTGATTTACCTTTCCTCCACTGACCACTCTACTGCCCTCTTGGAATGTGTCACAAACTGCCTCTTTTCTATCCCTAAGTTAATGTCTTCCCATTTTCTAAAACGTAATCTTTCCAAAACGTAACTCTTCATTCTTCCCCCTTCAAGTAGTCCTTCTCCATTTTAGACATAGATTACCCAAGTCCCTTGATGGAATTGATTTATTTTACCTTTTGATATAACCATGTTTGGGCGATAGTCCTTTCTTTTTGTATGCTTTACTAACATTTCAAGGGCATTTTTCTTTCTGTTTTTCCCAGCAAACTTTTTTTGGCTATGCAGCAAATAACTGGGAAATTACACAGTTCGAGCAGAGATGAAGTAATGCCAGTTAAATAATGATGGGCTGGATATATGGTCCCCAAAATGTTATGCTTTGAAAAGGTGATAACTTTTGATTGGTACATAGTTACATCATACCCCTAGACATGAATACACTTTATTATTTTGCTACGCATTAAAATCTTGGGCAGTTCTTTATGAAACATTCATGTGTGTGTGGTGTCGCTCATTTGGAGCTCCCCAGCACTGCATAAGAGTTCAGGGAAAAGCAGAGATCTTTAGATTAACGTCCATGGCATTCTGGTATATCGTTTACAAGGGTCTTCATCACTGAAAATAATTTTCTTACACCCCTCTAGCTTGTTGCCCTGAAGTAACTTTTCACTCAGGTCTTACCTTTTCTACTCTTTCCCAGTGTGTCTCCAAATACTGTAACTTCCACCTTAAAAATAGTGCCTGCATTCACCCTCTTCTAACTTAAGCTGCACTTGTTCTTGCACTCATCTTCCCAAGTTGACTATTCCAATTTACCATGCATCGGCCTTCCATATACCAACATTGGCCCTCTTCAGCCTGTAATGAATGCTGCCAACAGGCTCATCTTCCTGATAGACCGCTACTCCCATACCTCATCAATTACCCAATCATTATATTGGCTTTCTGTATCCCAGGATATTTACAGATCAAGTGAAGTGACCATTAGAGAAAAAAAGGAATAGCAATAAAATAACTATACTTTAAAGCAGGATTTTTCTACACACTTTAACTTCAGCTACTGAGCGAGACGGAACAACAGTGATACAGTATATTTAACCTTGTTGTGCCTGTGTTGGAGAGGGAGGTAGCTTATATCATGAATTCTAATGTGAGACTAGGTTTAGCTTTCTGCTGCATCTAGTTAACAGTTACTGACAGAGGCACTTACACAATTTTGCGTGGGAGATAGAAGGTTGCCAGGTATTATTTAACCCCTTAAGGACACATGACACGTGTGACATGTCATGATTCCCTTTTATTCCAGAAGTTTGGTCCTTAAGGGGTTAATTGATCCTAGTAGGAGACTAGGTTACCAATATACAGTTGTTAAAACATTTTATTTTTATGTTTGTAATAAAGAAAATCCTTTTGGGGAGTGAGGTGTTTAGTAACAAAGGGGGAAAACAGTTCCTCTACCCTACTCTAGGCCAATGATTCTAGTGTGATACATATTTTAGCTTTCTACTGTATCTATCTAGCCTAGCAGTTACTGCCAAAGGCTCTTACAACTGTGAGTGGGAGATAGGACATTTGCAGGCATTTTGCCACTGCTCCTAGTGTGAGGCAACCCAGCCAATATACAGTTATTAAAGGAACAAAAATATTTATTCCTGGCCCTATAGTGTTAAACCCAACATTTAGATGGCGTAGCCTTAGCCTCCTTAGAAAAGGTGAAAACTCACCTTATTTTCAGGGCTATGCGCTCTATGCATCTCTATAAAAGCACCTCCAGTGGCCATCTGAGGAGCGGCCATTTGGAGGTGTTCCTAGGGGGCAATGTTAAGACTACACTGCCCTGTTTGCATTAAAATGCCTGCAGGCATTCATTATACTCACCATACAATTACATTAAGCTGTGGTTGTTCTGGTGACTATAGTGTCCCTTTAAACATATATTTTTTTGCTAATTGTTTCGAGAAAGAAAATCCTCCACCACTGCTGCCTCCACCTCAGCAGTTACCAACACTATTCAACCTCAGAATAGTGGAATTAGCAGTATGCCCCTTTATTTTTTATTTAACAGCCATGCTTTTTTCCCATCCTTTTTCATGCTGCAGCATCTTGTGCTAAACGTATAATGACAGCTGCATTTTTACAAGAAAAAAAAAACCTGAAGAAGTTGGAACTTTTTAATAAATACTTGGATTTATCACTCTTACAATTTAAGATTTACATTTAATCAGTTTAGAAATATATGTAAAGGAGGAGATTTTACACAGAAAGATGTTTGGAACTTTTGATTCACCCACAGTTTCAAATTAATTTTGATCTCTGAATCTCAATTAAACTAATTAATTGACCCCAATTTGCTTATTCATAATGTTGGTTGTTTTTTTCTATATACTAGTGATATTTCCTATATACTAATAGCATCTCATTGCTACCCGTGGATTTTCTTTTCCTACTGAGCTCTCTTGGTGCTGAGTTGTTATTCCTTAACAGATGGCCTTATGGAGTTGACTGCCAAACAATCCTTGGCAGTCAATCAGCAATAAAAGAAGGTGATCAGGGTCAGTTCCCATTAACTTAAGGTGCCTTTTTAGAAATTATATGAATTAATCTCAATGATGCAGGTACATTGTCATAGACATGAAGATACTTATTGGACAATGTGAACTAAGACAATGCCATTTTCAAATCAGCTTAAATCATTATTTTTTCCCATAATCTTTCATTAGTGAGCAACTTGAGGAAGGGCCACTTTTAAGTAGCCATCATAACTAACCTAAACTATGTTTTAAGTTTACATTCTTTCAAACATAAAATCTAGTGCCTAATTCATAGATCAAATTAACATTACAAAATTTCCATTTATAAAGCAATATCTACGTAATAGCCAGTAAAATCTTGATATGTTGAAGATAACATGCCAATATGCTCCAGGTTATTGCCTTAGACAGAAGTAATGTTCTTGGCAGTAAATCCCCATACATCATAATGTTCATGATAGCTCACCAGAATAATTTCAAAAAACATTGGATTCATTTAGAAAAATTAATGCATACAGACAAAAAAAAAAACAACAAAAAATAAAACAATACCGTAGGGTACATAGATGATGCCAAACCAATATAGTTAATCATGGAATCATTAAAACATTGACTCACCGGAATCATGCTTTCTAAATATGTGTATACTTTGAAATGATTTCTGATGCGGTTTTATGTTCTATTACGTTTGACCAGTGGTAAATATTTGTGGATTGCTTAGAACAGTAATGAGCACAGCAACTTCATTGTGAATTAGATCCATCGTTAAGCTACAATAATCCGTGCTATGCAACACTTGAATGGATTTAAAGCAAGCTATTACAAAATAGAGTGTCTATAGAGTGTAGTTGGAAAAATAAATATACACACAAATATTTTACACATGTACGCCTATCAATATTTTTTCTATACGGTATGTTGTCAAAACTGCTATGAAATGCATAAATACAATTTATTTATTTTTTAAACCAAGTTCGGTTCTTGCAAGGCGATGATGTGCTTTAAAACTATGAATCTATGCAGAATATATGCATGCATGGATGATTAGCACAAATCACAGACCTAGATCCAATACAATATAGATTACATTCTAAAACTTTCTTGAAGCAGATCTTTTAATAACATAAATAATATTATTTAGTAATTATGGCCACAAATTAGTCACCATTAAAATCTATGGGAATTTTTATAAATAAATAACTTGAAATGTTTTTCTAAAAAATACTTAATCATTTGCAGAGTTTATTAAATCAAGGCCTATGGCCTCAATCTAATATTTTACTCTAAGCTTTTAAATGTAATATTTTTGGATTTACAAGATTTTTTTTGCAAAATATTAGCATAACAATAAACATATTGTATATAAAAATATAGAAATATTTCATAAAAATATCAAAATATTAAAATACTTTCCAAAATATTAACCCCTTAAGGACAAAGTGTCTTTTGAGATGTGACACGTTTTTGACCAATGCCTTTTTGGCACTTTTACAATGCATTTATTCTACAACAAGTTTTTGTAGACCCTGTATGTACACATAATACAATATTAAATATCACGGCAGTGGCTGTATTGCGAATTGGTTTAATTGTCCATTATGATAGCGGATCGCTTGTTATGAGTGTACAGCTCATTTGAGAGCATATTGCGCATGCGTGGGTTTGGTACATCTTTGCGCATGTGTGACATATGTTGAAAGGTGCACGCCAAGCGGTTGAACAAATTGGAGATAGTAGATGCCATGGACGTGTACGGCAATGGTTTGCATTGAGCTTACGCTCGTTGCGAGCGTCCAGCTCATTTGAGAGCATATTGCACATGCGTGGGTACAGTACATTTGTGCACATCCGCGGCATATGTTGGAAGACGCACGCGAAGCTGGTATATTGCCAATGAGCAAGATGGCGATAGTAGACGCCATTCAGGGTGCGAGGGCAGTAACGATTTATATGTAGTTTACGATTAGCATTTATCCAATTTCTACACAATATTACTAAGATTGTTTATTGTACATATGTATACATTGTGTTATTCTATGTATGCACTTGGGATATTATACCAGCACCTGAGGTAATGATGTCACTTCCGGGGGTGGTGACAATTTCATGCTGATGGCCATCAGCTGTATGAGGGCTTTATAAGCAGACACATGGGAACAAGGATACAGGGCAACCAGTTGGTGCCGAAATGTTGGGGAGTTTGAGACTTGTGTTTCTGCCTTGGGGCTTGTAAGATTGTTTTGGTAAAGTACTATTGTATTACTGTACTGTTTGCCTCTATTTTTGTCACTTTGTTTATTTTTTTGTGTTTTTGTGCGATATTGTGATTTTTTTTCTACTAATATAGTGGTATGGTACTTAAAGATTGAAGTTGTTATAGTGTGTATTCTATATTACATAGATACTCTTTCTTTAACCATTTTTTCACAAACCATGGTCAAAGTATAATATTTTTGTATTTTTTTGTGTGCGGGTTTTTTATTTTGTGGAAATTCACAGGCCCCTTATTGTTTGTATTCTGCTACTGTTCTTAAGTACAATAACATCACTTATATACTTTTGCCCCTAATCCTACTCATAATATAACCCACAATCAACCCATAATCCAACTCCCAATTCTACGTCTAATCACATCCCTTAATCCCACTCCCTAATCCTACTGAA
Organism: Pelobates fuscus; assembly: GCF_036172605.1. Taxonomy (NCBI): domain Eukaryota; kingdom Metazoa; phylum Chordata; class Amphibia; order Anura; family Pelobatidae; genus Pelobates; species Pelobates fuscus. The sequence continues at coordinate 219,569,228 of NC_086318.1, read as the reverse complement.
GAGGGATTCCCTCTGTTGACATCAATACTGACATTAGCTGACCGATTTCCCAGGTCACTCACTCTCCCAGCTAAAGAACTCTCTGAGCACTATGTGTGATTGAAGCATGAGAGAGAGGGCCTGACAATCACTGGGCAGACAGGCATTCAAGGAGACATGACCAGGCTTTTTCTAATTGCAGGCTCAGAATCCCCACAGCTTAGCAAGAACACGCAGTCAAGGTGATTTAAAGGGCCATATGCAGTGCTCACTTTGAGCACTGCACATAGCTTATCTTTTAGTCTGGGGGATATAGTCGTGGCCTCAGATGACAGAGGGCACTCTTAGGTATCAAAAAATACCTGGAGTTTCCTGAATTTTGCAGGTGCCAGACTAGATGCAGGTCAAATTTTATGCTCATCTGATGTATTTAAATAGATTTGAAAGGGCAATGTGCAGTGCTAACTTTGAGTATAACAACCTAAAGAAGAGACTAGGAAGCAGAAAAGTTTTACTCACTTGAACATACATTATACTTTAAAGGAGTACTGCTGGTCGCAATTAAAGGGACTCTCCAGTGCCAGGAAAACAAACTGCTTTCCTGGCACTGCAGGTCCCCTCTCCCTCCCACCCCACCCCCCATCCCAAGTTGCTGAAGGGGTTAAAACCCCTTCAGTAACGTACCTGTATCCTCTCGGCGCTGGTTCAGGGTCCGCCCACGCTCCTCCCCCGCCTACGTCATCCGGCGGGGAAGACTTATTGCGCATGCGCGAATTAGACCTCCCATAGGAAAGCATTGAAACATGCTTTCAAAGCTTTCCTAAGGGGATTTCAGCGACGCTGGAGGTCCTCACATAGCGTGTGCTATAATCACGGAAGTGCCCTCTAGTGGCTGTCTAGTAGACAGCCACTAGAGGAGGAGTTAACCCTGCAAGGTAAATATTGCAGTTTATGAAAACTGCAATAATTACGCTTGCAGGGTTAAGGGTAGTGGGAGTTGGCACCCAGACCACTCGAATGGGCAGAAGTGGTCTGGATGCCTGGAGTGTCCCTTTAATACAAGATATAACATGCAGTACACTCAAGTTCAAATTAGCTTTAAAACATATAATGTCTTTAAAAACAACTGACAAGTAACATAATGATGTTTAGATGTGATCATAGATCACTTAAGCTGTCATAACTACCAACTGGTCCACTTTTTGTCCTACTCTATTCTGATAGCTATTATGAGATTAACCAATTTACGAAGAATGCCAATCCTTCTAAATGTAATCTTATAAAAAGTAGTCTCTAGGTTAGAATAAAGTGGGACCTACATTAAATTAATATATTTTGACTAGAGTGTCCCATCTGCTGTTAATTATACGCCCTGTCTCTATTTTCTAGTAAATGCAAAAACAGAAAAGTTATAAAAGAGGAAAACCCACAACTATTCGACTAATGAAAATGGGCCATTTTTTGGCCCACTATTTTTGTATTGTGTACATGTGCTCATTTAAGATGATACCTTTTGGCTACATATTTCAAATTACAATTTGCAACTGATAATTGTGCATTAATGGTGTTAATAATGTTTGTAGAACATGGTTTGCAAGTATGTGCTTATAAATGGTTGTGTTGTGTTGAATGTATATTAGGATATAAATAAACGTGTGCATGTTATGTAATTTCATCACCTGTAACTAACAACCTGATGTTAAAACAAAAATACCTTTTTAAAACATATTAAGCATATACAATTTAATTAATATCCATAAAATAACATTTCATACCTCAAAAATGCCATCAATCTTACATTACATTTAATGTCTAGCCTTAAGAGTAGAAATTATTGTGAACTATATACAGACTTGATTAGCATTATGGGAAATTATAGTGCTAATGTTAACCAATCACTGTATTAGATCTGGTACAATTTAGCAACAGACATGTGCAGCAGCATCCTTTGTTTGCATGTGTGCCCAAAGAAAGAGGTGGTAGAGGGGCAGACTGGCAGAATTTAGGGTTCATGCAGAACAAAGGCATCAGCACAGCTTTTGGAAATGAGTCTACGGAAAGTGATGATAGTCTCTTTTCCAAAATGAGGTACCTGCAAAAAAAAAATTAAGAAAAGGCTGCAGTGGTTTATAAGATTATTAGCAGTAGGGTTACCCTAATCAGTTACAACAACCCTAAAGGAGGACTTTAACTCAGAACAGCAGTTTTGGCAGAAGTAAGGGTTCACTAAAAACAGCAGCAGCAGCAGCCTTTGGAGGTTATCCCAGCAAAATAAGGCGATCACATTAGGTACCTGCAAAGGTATTAAAGAAAAAAAGCTGCAGGGTGAAGCACACTTAATCAAATGCCATAAGAAAAATGATCCAAAGCAACAGAAAAAAGATTAGGGTGCCTCAAGCGGCTGCAGCTTCTCCCCTCCCCTCCCCTGTAGCGTGGCCGAGCTGCTCTCCGGTCCGCGGTGCCCGGCTGGAGTGATAGGAAGGTGCACGCTCAGTGTGCACTTCCTGTCAGTCCGGCCGGTTACAGAAAACAGAAACTCCACGCGGAACAGGAGTTCCTATACCTTCCTATCACTCTGGCCGGGCACCGCGGAATGGAGAGCAGCTCGACCACGCTACAGGGGAGGGAATGGGGGGGGTAAGAAGAAGGAGGGGAGGGGGGTAAGAAGAAGAAGGAGGGGAGGGGGTAAGAAGAAGAAGGAGGGGGGTAAGAAGAAGGAGGGGAGGGGGGAGTAAGAAGGGAGGGAGGGGGGTGTAAGAAGGGACGGAGGGAGGGGGGAGTAAGAAGGGAGGGGGGGAGTAAGAAAGGAGGAAGGGGGAGTAAGAACAGGGGGAGGGGGAGTAAGAAAGGGGGGTAAGAAGAAGGGGGGAGGGGGAGTAGGGAGGGGAGATAAGAAAAAGAGGGGAGTAAGGAGGGGAGATAAGAAAAAGAGGGGATTAAGAAGAAGAAGGGGGGATAAGGAAGAAGAAGGGGGGAGTAAGAAGAAGAGGGGGGAGTAAGAAGAAGAGGGGGGAGTAAGAAGAAGGGGGAGTAAGAAGGAGGGGAGATAAGAAAAAGAGGGGGGTAAGAAGAAGAAGAAGGGGGGAGTAAGAAGAAGAAAGGGGGGTAAGATGAAGAGGGGGTAAGAAGAAGAAAGGGGGGTAAGAAGAAAGGGGGTAAGAAGAAGAAGGGGGTAAAAAGAAGAAGGGGGAGTAAGAATAAATAGGGGGGAGTAAGAAGAAGTAGGAGGGGTAAGAAGAAGTAGGGGGGTGTAAGAAGAAGGGGGGAGTAAGAAGAAGGGGGAGTAAGAAAAAGAGGGGGGTAAGAAGAAGGGGGGAGTAAGAAGAAGAAGGGGGGAGTAAGAAGAAGGGGGAGTAAGAAGAACAGGTGGGGGAGTAAGAAGAATAAGGGGGGAAGTAAGAAGAACACGGGGGTGAGGAGAACACATGGAGGGGGGGAGTGAGAAGAACACAGGGAGGGTGGAGGGGGGGTGAGAAGAGCACAGGGAGGGTGGGTGAGTGTGAGAAGAGACCGCTAGGGGAGGGTGGGGGAGAGGAGAGACAACTAAGGGGCAGGGGAGAGCTCTAAGGGACAGAAGGGACAGCTCTATAGGACAGGGGGCAAGACAGAGAGCTCTTTCACACTACGCGCACACACACACAATGCATCCCTATACATACACAGAGCAAAACACAATGCAACCCTTACACACAAAGACAATGCATCATTTGCACACATACACAGAAACACACAATGCAAACCCTTACACACACATGCACACACACACTGCTTTTCTTACATACACACAGAAACACAATGCATCTCTTACACTCAATGCACACACATACAGACACACACCTTGCATCCCTTATGCATACAAACACAGATTCACACAATGCATCCCTTACACACAACCAGAAACACACAATACATTCCTTATACACAAATATACATTGCTTCCACTACACACAAACACACTGCATCACCTACACAAACTGGTATCCCTATACACTACATACCATAAGCACACATATTATATCCTCTACAATAACACATAACACATCCCCTACACACTCCACTCCCTGTGAGCGAACTCATGGGTGGGTGGAACATATAAGTGGACTTATGAGTGGGCCTTATGGGCATACTCACTGTCAGGCCCTGGGGCCCAGTACTTGAGCTGTGTAAGGGGCCCCCAAAATATTGAGCTGCTTCCAATTCTCCCAGAACATTGAATTTTGTGACCACAGTTGCAAACAGCCTCCAGAGATCCTGTTCTACACCAGACCAGTGGAGCCAAACTGCAGCCCATCATCATCCTCATCTGGTTGTAAGTAGGCAATCTATTATATTACACTGTGTGCAGAATTATTAGGCAAATGAGTATTTTGACCACATCATCCTCTTTATGCATGTTGTCTTACTCCAAGCTGTATAGGCTCGAAAGCCTACTACCAATTAAGCATATTAGGTGATGTGCATCTCTGTAATGAGAAGGGGTGTGGTCTAATGACATCAACACCCTATATCAGGTGTGCATAATTATTAGGCAACTTCCTTTCCTTTGGCAAAATGGGTCAAAAGAAGGACTTGACAGGCTCAGAAAAGTCAAAAATAGTGAGATATCTTGCAGAGGGATGCAGCACTCTTAAAATTGCAAAGCTTCTGAAGCGTGATCATCGAACAATCAAGCGTTTCATTCAAAATAGTCAACAGGGTCGCAAGAAGCGTGTGGAGAAACCAAGGCGCAAAATAACTGCCCATGAACTGAGAAAAGTCAAGCGTGCAGCTGCCAAGATGCCACTTGCCACCAGTTTGGCCATATTTCAGAGCTGCAACATCACTGGAGTGCCCGAAAGCACAAGGTGTGCAATACTCAGAGACATGGCCAAGGTAAGAAAGGCTGAAAGACGACCACCACTGAACAACACACAAGCTGAAACGTCAAGACTGGGCCAAGAAATATCTCAAGACTGATTTTTCTAAGGTTTTATGGACTGATGAAATGAGAGTGAGTCTTGATGGGCCAGATGGATGGATTGGTAAAGGGCAGAGAGCTCCAGTCCGACTCAGACGCCAGCAAGGTGGAGGTGGAGTACTGGTTTGGGCTGGTATCATCAAAGATGAGCTTGTGGGGCCTTTTCGGGTTGAGGATGGAGTCAAGCTCAACTCCCAGTTTCTGGAAGACACCTTCTTCAAGCAGTGGTACAGGAAGAAGTCTGCATCCTTCAAGAAAAACATGATTTTCATGCAGGACAATGCTCCATCACACGCATCCAAGTACTCCACAGCGTGGCTGGCAAGAAAGGGTATAAAAGAAGAAAATCTAATGATATGGCCTCCTTGTTCACCTGATCTGAACCCCATTGAGAACCTGTGGTCCATCATCAAATGTGAGATTTACAAGGAGGGAAAACAGTACACCTCTCTGAACAGTGTCTGGGAGGCTGTGGTTGCTGCTGCACGCAATGTTGATGGTGAACAGATCAAAACACTGACAGAATCCATGGATGGCAGGCTTTTGAGTGTCCTTGCAAAGAAAGGTGGCTATATTGGTCACTGATTTGTTTTTGTTATGTTTTTGAATGTCAGAAATGTATATTTGTGAATGTTGAGATGTTATATTGGTTTCACTGGTAAAAAATAAATAATTGAAATGGGTATATATTTGTTTTTTGTTAAGTTGCCTAATAATTATGCACAGTAATAGTCACCTGCACACACAGATATCCCCCTAAAATAGCTATAACTAAAAACAAACTAAAAACTACTTCCAAAAATATTCAGCTTTGATATTAATGAGTTTTTTGGGTTCATTGAGAACATGGTTGTTGTTCAATAATAAAATTATTCCTCAAAAATACAACTTGCCTAATAATTCTGCACTCCCTGTATTAGTGACACTAATCTATAATTTACCTCACATTAAAGGGACACTATAGCTTAATGAAGTGGTTCTGGTGTCTATAGCCGGTCCCTGCAGGCTTTTTAATGTAAACACACACTGTGTGCAGCACTGGCGTTAGTTCATATGGCAGATCATATGGGTGGGGCATCCTTGCACCGGCTCTGATCCTGGGCAGATGCACCAGTCTACTGGTGACCCACAGGAGGGGAGTGCACTGATTGCACTGTACTCTCCTCCTGCCCAGACCCGTCTTTACTGCAGTGCAAGTGCCCTCTGCCCCTAATATACAGTGGCTCACACTCACAACAAGCAGTGCCTGGAGCCCTTTGCAGAAACTGGAACAAAGAGGTTCCCTCCCTCCCTCTCCCTCCCCATGTACTTACCGATCGCCACCGTTCCCCCTCCCGCAATCAGTCTTCTTCTTAGGGGTCTCAGCCCAGACAGTCCCTCCTCTCCAATTTAGCACCCACAAGGCCATGTGACCGCTCTAGGTGTCCATAGTGTTGCCAACAGGGGGACTGGCTGAACTGACAGGCAGTCACCCTGCTGGTGGAAAAAGATAAAACAAAGTTTGAAAAAAGTAAAAAAATAAAATAAAAATATAGTTCATAAATTAATATATATATATATATATATACAGCGATATTCTTGGCACTCACCCCTCAATGAACATAATGTTGCAATCTGCCTGGGTGCAACCTTAGCGTCAATATGTAGAAAAAATGGAAAAAAGGTGCACTCACAGGTCTTCATCCAAGTGGTATTTTTATTCTTAGTTGTAGTTTACAAGTGTAATAAAATAAATCAACGTTTCGACCCCATCTCGGGTCTTTTTCAAGATCAAACTAACTGTGAAATCAATGTGAATATATAGGTAACTAAATGAAGTGAACTTACTTACCGGTGTGTGAGGACAAACTCCCGCCCGGCCATCCGAAACCCGGAAGTGCGCTCGTGTAGTCACGTGAATGGGCATGATGACGCGGGTGCTATGCGTCGTTGCTAAGCAACGTGATCAACAAATCCTCCGTGCAACTATTAATTCACCGAGAGCTACAAAACTGCTTTCGGATCGAAGAAGTGAACGTGTGGGTTAAGTGCCTGAAGTGGAAGGATACAGCCTTATAGTGATAAGAGATCCATCTAATCCCTCTAGTGTTATGATTTTAATTAGAGGGATCTCTTATCACTATAAGGCTGTATCCTTCCACTTCAGGCACTTAACCCACACGTTCACTTCTTCGATCCGAAAGCAGTTTTGTAGCTCTCGGTGAATTAATAGTTGCACGGAGGATTTGTTGATCACGTTGCTTAGCAACGACGCATAGCACCCGCGTCATCACGCCCATTCACGTGACTACACGAGCGCACTTCCGGGTTTCGGATGGCCGGGCGGGAGTTTGTCCTCACACACCGGTAAGTAAGTTCACTTCATTTAGTTACCTATATATTCACATTGATTTCACAGTTAGTTTGATCTTGAAAAAGACCCGAGATGGGGTCGAAACGTTGATTTATTTTATTACACTTGTAAACTACAACTAAGAATAAAAATACCACTTGGATGAAGACCTGTGAGTGCACCTTTTTTCCATTTTTTCTATATATATATATATATATATCTTATATATAACATCATACTAAGTGTATTTTTATATACATGTATTAATATAAAAATACACAGAGTAAAATGACACGTGTATATGTGTGTATATATATATAATAATAATATAAGAATATAATAAAAAGACCCGGCAGGGTCGAAACGTCGATTGATTTTTGTACACTACAAATGAATTAATAAAGCACCAGTTTTTCTACAATACACGAAGACCTGTGAGTGCATCTTGATTTTTTATTTTTTGTTTATATATTTGATGCCAGAGATTTGCACCCAGGCGTGTGATATATATATATTTTTTTGTGGAGGAGAGTGCCAAGCTTTCATCTGTGTATATATAATAATATATATAGTAGCTATATATTGTGTATATATAAATTATAAAAAATTATTAAAATAAATAAAAAACTTTAAAAATAATTTTTTAAAATTATATATAGCAGATATAAAGCGGAGATAGTCTTCATACAGGATACTCATTTCCGCAAAGATTCTGCTGCACAGCTCAAAAACAGAGACTATCCAACGGGATACTTTGCCCATTACGCAGTAGCTAAAGCACGAGGAGTTGCGATACTGATAGGGAATCAAGTACCATTTACATTTCAGGCCCAACAATTGGACAACTTGGTTAGATACATATTTGTAAAAGGAAAGATAGGAAATGCAACGATCACTTTGGCTAACATTTATCTTCCCAATAAGAAACAGAATTAAGCTCTGACGAAAATCTTACAAAAATTGACGACTTTTCACGAGGACATACTAACACTGGGAGGGGACATTAACATCTCATTAGATGGAACCTTAAACTCTACAGCCCCATCTATGTTGTAGATTTTCTATCAGACGTGTAGATATGTTCCAGGATTTTTGAATGCAAGTATGATGAGAGAATTGTATGAAAAGAGAAGAGTTTTCAGAATTCTGAATTTTAGAGGATTTCAAAGTTAAGTGTTAATTGAAAAAGATACAAAGAATTAGGCGTGTCCAGTTTTGGCTCCAGATGTAAGATGTTAGCTGTGAGTTTGAATGAGGTTGAGAGTTTAAGAGTGTGAGTCTTGAGTATAAGTCCGTCTCTCTCCTTTGTCCTTCATTTTTAAAGGAGAAGTTTCTGTACGCCACTAGTTGATAGTAACTGCGACAGACCGCCTGGCACTCCGACCGAGTACCTCCATCAATCACTGCTTCCTAGTACTGATGAGTACCATAAGCACTGCGCTTTAGCACCATAACCACCGCAGACCCCACTAACCGCCGCAGCTTGGTTGGGTTCTCGCTGTCCTCCACCCACTCTGGACCCAAGACCAGGATCCAGCTTCCAGTAGGTAGACCTCTCTTAGTCCAGAGAGCAGGAACAGTAACAGCTCTTACAAGAGCTTAGTGATTATACTCAGGGGAGTAAAGTGATTATAGCAATCCCCTGAGTGTATGTAGTTCTTTAATCCGCCAAACATGAGCCAAGACTTCATGAAGGTTAGAACAAGTCTGACGCTTTATTGGTACAGGTTGGCTTTATATACAATTCCTCAGGCTAGAGGCACACCCCTGGACCTGATGGAGCACCGCATTACAAACTGTACAGACCAATAAAAACAGTGTAACAATGACCGACACTCACACATAGATTAAACAATCCCTCCCCTCTGCCTGTGATATAATTAAGGTAGTTAATGTATAAACCTAATTATCCACAGGCAGAAAAAACACACATTTGTACAAAGTCTAGAAAAAAAACCAAAACATAACATATCCCCATATATATGCATCCCCTGATAGCTCTGATCTGGGTGAACAACATATCCAAAAATCAGACAAACAAACTAGGTGTGTGAGCAAACCCCAGTGAAAAAAGTGTATAAGTATTAGCAGACAGGATCTTCCCTGTATCAGGCAAAGTATCCAGATAAATCCCCAAAGACTTCTTCCTGTCTTCAGCAGAACGTATACAAACAAAAAAGGGATAATCTGCTAAATTGAGAGTAGATAAAATAACATAGCGTTTAACTGTGTAAAGATGGATCATAAGATGTGTTTACAAGTGACCACTCACAAATGTAAAGATGTAAAACAGTCTTAAATAAAATTCCTCCTTCAGTTCAACTGGATTCTTCCATCATCATACCCCCATCAATAGGCTTAAAAATGTCGCTCAGGAGAGAATATATAAAAACAAATTGTAGTGCACTTTCCAGAGTAAAGTATAAAAATAATTTAATAACTTACATATCAGTTTAAAACAAATCATTTTCACCACTGGGCGTCCTATGCATTTCGTCCTAAACTCGGACTTCCTCAGGGACTTGGTGAACAGTGACAACAAAATTCGAAAACAATATAAAAACCTTCCCTCCCACAGTCCTTATACCCCCCCCCATATTGTTAATTATCAATGTATTTCTTGTCTGGTGCTTCGTTCCTGTTTGGGCGGTGTTTCCTGCCGTCTTCCGGCTTAGGCGTGATGTCGTCATTGCGTGCGCCACGTGCGTTCCCTCTTGCGTTCCAGGAACCCGGAAGTAGAACCCAGAGAGATTGAAAACTAACGAAAACCGGCAATCACAATCTACTGGTCCAGGAATGTGAAGGAAGGAAGACCCAGGAGGCTGAATGTTCCTGCCACAAGCAGGCAGTTTGGAGTGTTGCTGCTCATTACTATGGAAACTTTCTGACATGGCGCTGAGCTTACAAGAGTAGTGAACAAAAGGTTAATTACAATCAAAAATCCCATATTCCCCTTCAGAACAGATTTAATAGTCTAGAGATGTCCCCAGAAAGGGGGGTGGGTTTCAAGGGGTCTATACCAGGGACAAACACAAGGATATACAGAAGAAATCCCCGGGAAAGCGAACGAGGAGTTTAGAAGAAGGGAAAGTAGAGGAGGAACAGCAATACAGAAGAGAAAGGCAAAGCAGACGGGAACCATAGAATCAGACGGCATTTTCAACCTCACAACTCGAACATGACTACATCTCAAACTAAACGTCTATCAAAAGGTCTGAAATATGCTCCAACTAAACCGATAGACAAGTTTAATGTATATGTGGACCTTCAAAAATGTAAAAGAAAATTTATGCCTAAAAATTTTTTTTCTAAAAAATCCCGGCAATCATACCGATCCCCCCCAGGATGAATTTGTCCATTCTAACCTCAAAGACCCATCCTCCTTCTATCCCCACTCACTTATTTCAGAAGAGATCATTTCATTTGAAAAAATGGTAATGAAGGAAGTTAGAAATCTAAAAGAGCCAAAAACATGGGAATATAATCTAAATAGGGAAGAAAGAAATACTTTGAGAGATCTAAGGAAAGATGATAGCCTGGTAATAAAACCAGGGATAAGGGAGGGGGGATAGTTCTGATGGAGAAAGAAAATTGTAGATTATGCTAGCTTTAGTGTACCTATAATCTTAATTTTATTAATGACAGGAGGCGAGTATTTGCTTAAGTCTCTCTTTACTAGAACTCCACAGCAGCACAGAAAACAACCAATCAGAAAAAAGTTAGGTACTATAAAACTCCCCTCCCCATGCATCATTTCCTCTTTCAAGCTGCGACTAAACAGAATAAAAGGCAGAGAAACATCATGGGGAAGAAACGAAGTCCTAGATACGATGAAAATAACGATGTCCATCATCAAAGAGTAAACGTCCTACTAGATAGTGTTGATGGACTGTAAACTGAAATGAGAGAAAAACAGAATCGAACAGGTTGATTATCCAATGAAATGTACTCTGAATAAGCATGCAGGTACCCAATGTAGCAACCAAAATTAACCTTAATATGTAGATATCCCAACCCTACTTATGAAAAAAAGGAAGGAATACATAAGGAATAAGCGACAGGTAGCAGAGACAACAAACAGAGTTGCATACGTACCTGATAATCTAAACAAAAACATTAAACAAGGGAGGGACAAGAATGGGTGGGAAATACTCGCCTCCTGTCATTAATAAAATTAAGATTATAGGTACACTAAAGCTAGCATAATCTACAATTTTATAACATGACAGGAGGCTTCGTATTTGCTGTTTCAACGCTCAGTTCACCAATCCAACGCTGTTTGTGTCGCTGGTATCTATTCCAGGAAATTTCAGGGTAATCCTAATCGGACATTCCAAGAACGATAAACGACAGCAGACAGATCAAAGAAGATGCCAGTCGACGAAGCATCTCCAATACAGAAAAAAGCACCATCCGCTTGTAAATCCATTGTACGTGGTGTTGCGACCTGTTTCCTAGCGGTTGGTCCATGAGCTGGCAAGCTGACTTATTAGCCATATACCTGTAGTTGCATAATATTGAAGGTCAAGCTCGGACACACGATCCGTAAGGCGGCTCCTCCGATCGTGCCAGGGTCCTTCGGCGATGCGGCCTTGCAGGTAGATCTCCAATCTCGAGGAATGCGCCTAAGTCCCCCACCAAAATCGCAACAGAAAAACCGAGGAAGATCTTCCGTTCCTTCCTGTCCTACCCGGTGGGATGTCTCATCCGAGGATAAAATCATAATGCAGGCAAGAGTGTGGCCAAACCAGCCCTACTCTAAGCGATACCAATATTCCAAATGGACTGTGTAAACCTCGGACGTAGTAGAGAAAAGACTCCAAAGGACGTCCATTCAGGGTTCCGAACTGAACTTGTGTGGAGGAAACAGTGGTCGACTACTCCGAGAATAGTGAATCCCAGAAATCTTCAAAGGAATGGGAAAAGCAAACTGGGACGCCGATTTCCATCCAGAAATGCCCTCGTCCAAGAGTGAAAGATGTCTGTGTAGGAGTCGGGGCACACCAGGAACCTCCATGAAGTCTCGTAGGTCTCCTTGACGGTAGTTGAAAAAATAGGTTAGCGCGAACCCAACAAAATGGCTCTCGTGAGGGGTAAATAGAGCATAGACGGCAGTCCAGCCGTCTTATCCCAAGATCATAAAGACCGGGGAACTCAAGACAACCAGGGTTTCCGGTCTTACCCTGCGATCCATACGTACTGTTTTACCTTCAGGCCGGTAAACCCGAGCAAGGCAGTGCCCGTTTGCTCCATGAAGGTCTCCACATCTCCTGACATCTTGACACGGGAGAAACTGTCTGCGCGGTTTGTTCGTAATGATCTGAATATCCAAAACAGAATGCAATCTCTGTATTACATGGTGCAGAATATGCCAAAAAAACTGCACACTCCTAGTACCGGAGGGCCATCCGTTAGCCGTACCATCTCCAGGAGTGTGTGCAAATAAGTGGGAGACTCCCCCCATTATACCTCTGAGTATTTCTTGCGCGTTTTACAGCGGTCCGGATCCAGGGATCTAGTCTAAACATGTAATTCTTGCATGACCAGGCAGACCTCTAGAACGAAGTCAGTAGTGTGGATGTCAGCTCTAATTGAATGCAGGAGGGACGCCCCTCTATGTAGTCAGCGATGTTTTGCACAGGTACAAGCCTGTGTGATGAACAAATGGCCGGTACAGTAGAGCGTCGAGTGTGTGAGAGAGCCGCGCTCTCTACTACCGTGATCGCATGCCGTGAGAGCGTCCGGCTGCTAGCCTGAGCGGGCCGCACCCGTTAGTAACCAACAGCAGAATCTACATCCGTGACCGGTACTCTCTATGCAAGTGGGTCCTCCCAACCTGTCCTCTAAATCCAGCCCAGTATCTGGTTGAGAACGAGAGAGGGGCTGCGCCCTCTAATAACAAATCAGTATCCGGTTCTGTATGAGAGGGATCGCCCTCTGTTCCTGAAAGTAAATATACTCGGATCGAGGTGATGGAGGGCCGCACCCTCCCGTGGTGCAAATTAGAGTCCCTAGAGATTCAGGGTGACCAAACTTTAGGGCGCACCAATCATTAATGTCAGCATAAGGCTGAGGGTAATCTTCGGAAACAACGATGGAAAAACTATCAACCGACTATCCGGATCCCGTGCGTGCGCGCGGGGTCCAGGTAGACCGTTGGTAGTCTGAGGAAAGCTGGAGACGTTCTCCTGCGATCCACGAGTGCCTGGGAGGTCGGAGGAGGTCAAGTCGACCTCACGACGACCCGAGCGAAAAGGAAAGGAAGTCAAGAAAAAAACAAAAAGCAACAATTAACGTAGATAAGAAAAAATATACGCCAATTCTATCGCGGGTAGAAGGTAAACAGCAGGCCGGAAGGTAGGAAAAGTAAGTCCCGCTGGACAGGGCCAGGAGTTAACGCAGGAAAAAACTACTGAACCTATATGGATTCCGGGAGGCAGATACGGAGTAGCTGGTAAAGACAAGGAAAACACCACTTTCTCCTGTAGGAGTCTGAGTACCGGTCCTTGCTTGTGCAAAGTTCTCCTTGGAGATGTGCCGACGCCGGTTTGGAGTAACCGTGGATGAGTCCGGGGTCTTCATAAGAAAACTTTGCCCTTCAGGCAGGAGGTTTAGGGCCGTCACCCTTCCCACCGTATTCCGATGGCCGTATACTGTTGTCTTCTTGAACACTATGACAATGGTGTTTGTCTGGACACCTGCCTATCACCCTGTCAGTGGTGTGCACTGGGTTTTCCTCCGTGATATTAACCCCAGGCCTGCGGCCAAAAGAGGCTCGTTACCAATAATGTAGGCCCGCCAGTAGGGCACAGGCCCAGCAGGCCAAACGAATGGACACAGAAAGGATAGCCAAGCAAATAGTCACAGACATAGCAGGCTATTCAATGGGCACAGACATAGCAGGCCAATCAATGGGGCACAGACACAGCAGGCCAAGCAATGGAGCACAGACATAGTAGGCCGTTCTTATGGGCACAGACATAGCAGGCCGTTCTTATGGGCACAGACATAGCAGGTCATTCTTATGGCACAGACATAGCAGGCCAATCTTATGGGCACAGATATAGCAGGCCAATCTTATGGGCACAGACATAGCAGGCCAATCTTATGGGCACAGACACAGCAGGCCAATCTTATGGGCACAGACACAGCAGGCCAATCTTATGGGCACAGACACAGCAGGCCAATCTTATGGGCACAGACATAGCAGGCCAATCTTATGGGCACAGACATAGCAGGCCAATCTTATGGGCACAGACATAGCAGGCCAATCTTATGGGCACAGACATAGCAGGCCAATCTTATGGGCACAGACATAGCAGGCCAATCTTATGGGCACAGACATAGCAGGCCAATCAATGTTGTGTTGTGTATTGCCATAATGTTATTAATAACATGTATTTATATATAGCGCCTTCCAATTCTGTAGCGCTTTACAGTGTGATCGAATGAGAAACGAGGACCTCTGAGTTCGGGTAGAGGTCCCTAAAATGGTAGATCCACAGGGCATCTTGTGACATAGGGCCCTTAGCCAATCAACCCTTTTTTACAGCGTAATGCTGCGTGAGTAACTTGAAACCGGGACCGGCAGTCCCTAAATGCCCAGCAGGTAAATAGTGGTATTCCATCTGCATTGGGTATAAGGGGAAGTTGCTCCAGTGACTATCACGTCCATGAATGTAAGATAGACTGAGCGATACTGTTCTTGAATTGCGAATAGGTATGCATATGTTTACACAGATCTGTTTGAAATTTCCTAGCATTATATAGATACCATCATCATACCAACTGAAGGGTATCGCAACCATAGACTCTTCCAGGAGCAGGGTTAAACCATAGCAAGCACAATGAATTCCCCCAATAACCTGATAAAATTGCATAGTATCAGCGTAGACTGGTCTCCCATACCAGTTTGAGTCAGAGCCAGTTCTGTTAGCTTATATATACGCCATGGACAGAGAATTCATACCAAAGTAGTCCCATCTGCGGCCTCATAGCAGGACCAGAAAAAAAAAATATATATATATACTGAGAAGAATATGAATCCTGGAGTTAAATGGTACTGTATACACCCTGTACAGAGCCTGTATAACTAGGTCCACATAAACCCGTAACTCACAGAAATCTGTGATATACCCTGACAGGGAACGCACAGTAGAGCAAAACTCACATGTTAGTAAATCTCACAGCAGTCTGTGATATACACTGTCAGGAAAATTAAATCTCGAAGTACACTGGCAGTAAAACTAAATCTGTGACATACATTGTCAGTAAAGCCCACAGCAAAACCGTGAAACTAAACCTGCGATATACACTGTCAGTAACACAACAGCAATCTGTGAAAGACACTGTCAGCAAAAAAAAACCACAGTAAACTGTGATACACCCTTGTCAGCAAGATTTACAGCGATTTAGGAATAAAAAGCAGATAAAACCCACAGTAGTCTAGATGCAATCTGCCCTCTAAAAGATAAAAGGATGATCTATATAGTGAAGATCACACAATGCATATAAAATATGTGGGTTACCAAACCTAAAAGATAGAAATACAAGTTATAATGTGGAATGGCAGTCACAGAAAATGTTTCCCATATTACTATAGTATGCCACGTGTGGTTTGTAGACTCTGTCAGATAGGGGGAGAGTATTCAAGCTGATCTGTGCTCAAATCAGCCTTGACACGTGGTAAATGTTGTATGGGAATAGAATTAGTCAGTGTAATCTGTATGCTGACGGTGCCAACTTGATAGCTATATATAATGAAATAAAAACTAATAGGCATATCGAAGGCAAACCTGAGAGCAGTCCGCTGGCCAGCAGGGCGACAGAAAAAAAAAATGAGAACCGAGCACCGTGGAACGGAGGAGGGGCCGCAAGCAGGCGCGCTCTCCTCCACCCGGTCGACTGCCCGCGGCTCTGAGAGGGAGCCGAGTGCGGCGGCGGCCACGTGGCACGCGGGGTGGCCACGTGGGAGAGCGGAGCGGTCGCCGGGTACTCGCGTCCGACCGCGAGTACCTCGGCTGCCGTTAGATTACAAAGGGGTACGGGGAAATCAGGAGACAGCCAGAGGTTAGTCTCCTGAAACCCCAATACAAGGCATGTAGCCCGCGGAAGAATGGCGGGACAAGGAGAGAGGGGTAGTGAGGGGTGGGGGCGGAAGGCAGACTTGAAGGAATCCCCAAGCAACTCCCCAAACCCACTACAGAAAAGGAAAAGATCTCCCAAAAGAGACAGGGGAAGCAACAAATCGAAGGAAAGGAGAAAACATATGATACTAAATATTAACTAGGAACAGTATAACAAAAGAGGTAAATCTATTAAGATACCAAATATAAATCCTAATAAATCAAAATAAATGCCAAAGCCACCCACTATAAGCAGGAGGCAGTGGTACTCTGACCTGTACTGATGCGGAGCAGCAAAGAAAGAGGAAATTATGCATGGGGAGGGGAGTTTTATAGTACCTAACTTTTTTCTGATTGGTTGTTTTCTGTGCTGCTGTGGAGTTCTAGTAAAGAGAGACTTAAGCAAATACGAAGTCTCCTGTCATGTTATAAAATTACATTAAAGAATGCCAAAGATTATTGATGGATGTGAATACCTACAAAAAAATTAAAAAAGGATCCCATTAATGATATGAAAATATCCTATAACCAACTTATAGATCAAGGAAAATTAATGGGCATTTTGAACACACATTTCTCAACGTTCTACATCCAAGAACCCCAGTATTTTATCAACTTCCCAAGGTACACAAGGATAGACTTCACCCTCCAGGAAGACCCATTGTGTTGAGCATAGGTTCCATATCTAGCCGACTTTCCCAGTACATAGATAGGTGTCTGCAATCTGCAGTCCCGCGCTGCCCAAGTCACCTTAAAGATACATTAAGAATACTTAATATCCTAAAAGATCAAATATGAGAGGAAGGCTTTTTTCTGGTAACTGCCAATGTAAGTTCACTTTATATCTACCATCATCTCCCATGAACGAGGATGCCAGGCAACTAGGTTCTTTCTGGAGGAATTTAAGGAATTCCCAAGCGATCAGATAGATTTTATTATCAAGGGAATTAAGTGGATCCTTGCCAATAATTATTTTTGGTATTTTTGGCACCAGGTTCGCCCCCAGTTACGCCAATCTGTTTATGTCATCTTGGGAACACCAATGTGTGTATACCAGGCAGGACTAGGGTGCGAACCTGGTGCTCTATCGCCGTTACATAGATGACATTTTTTTTATTTGGAGGGGAGATGAAGCGTCCCGACTTACTTTTTTGTCAGAACTAAATAATAATACATGGGGCATAAAACTTGAAAGTAATTATAGTCGGCAATCCGTCAATTTTTTGGATCTTCAAATATACATAGACAAAGGAGTAATTAAGACTAAAACGTCCTTCAAAAAGGTGGACGTAAACAGTTATATCGAGGAGACCAGCTGCCATTTTTCACCGTGGCTCACTCACGCACCTAAAGCACAATTGATGAGGATCGAACGAAATTGTACAGATAATTAAGTTTTTAAAACCCAGTCTTGTAAAATGTTAAATGATTTTAAACAAAAATGTTATAATGCCCAACTGTTGGATAAAGCCCAACATGAGGTTGCTTTAAAAGGTAGAGAGTCACTCTTACAATATAAAATACCGACTACAGGGACAGAGGAACGCAGTTTAGCATTTATTTGTGACTTTAGTTGCCAAAGTTATAAATTAAAGAAAATATTAAAAAAATATTGGCCATTCCTACAGAAAGATGCATTTCTAAATAGGGTCTTGCCAAATAAACCTATCTTCACCTACAGAGGAGTACCTAGTCTGAGAACAAATTTGGTACTTAACCATATAAAAGAGCAAACAGGAACAGGAAAAAAGGCTTCTACGGATGCGGCGCATGCGGTGCAGAAATAGTGGCTTAAAGAAAAGGCAGATAACCTCATTTTCAAATTCTTTTGGTTCTCATCTCCCAAGCAACCAACAGAATGTCTTCAAGATAAAACATCTCATAACTTGCTATTCTAAGCAAGTTATTTATCTCATTACATGTCAATGTGGCTTGAGTGATGTTGGTAGGACTACCAGAACCCTATACATACGAATACAGGAACATATTCGAAACATCAGGAAGGGATTTGAAAAACACAGTCTTTTGGCGCATTTTAAACAACACCGCAACTGCGACCCAACACAACTCACATTTATGGGCATCCAACTTGTAGATATTAATTGGAGGGGGGAAGACCCTGTAACAAAGATGGGTCAACATGAGATGAAATGGTGGTGAGATCAATCTCATGGCGGTGAGATCAATCTCACCACCATGATCCCCACTGGCCTTAATGGCGACTTTGAAATTTGACTTTTTTTATAGGAATCAAACAAACATTTTATTTGGCTTTTACTTGGTTTTTATGTTACAAATTTTTATAAATATATAAAAATATTTTATATATTTTTTTTTCTTTTTTTTCATCTTTAGCGTGCTCATCATTTTTTCCCATAATTAATGTTAATTCATTCCTTTAAACTTTAGAGGTGAATTTGTGACCACAGTAAATACTACAGCAGCTTTTTAAAGAAAGCCACTGTTCAAATATACTCTGGTTGAAAAGAACACTATATTTCCCCCAGATTCACAATATGTATATAATGATTTTTTTCAAATTCTCTCAAAAAAGTGTGATACTGTTTCTTTAAGAAACAAAATGCAAATCAAAATAATAGAATTGTTAACAGGAGGTACCATAAAAGTGTTTTCTGTAGTGTATATACTGTCGGGCAAAATGGGAGTGACAGGCACGACCAGTGGTGCCATGTCATCCTCCCTGCCGATTGCCCATACACAAAATGGCGATTTCATAACCGGAAGTGACGCGGCAACGTGCTTGACGTCACTTCCGGTCAGGGACGCAACAAAAAAAAAACTGAAGTAAATTCACAAAACTTAGCTCCGATTACAATATCCCATGTACATCGCAATACTCCCATATCCAACTCCAATCCTTCCTAAACAGGCAACTCAAAGAGAGGACACAAGTACACTGTAAAAAGGGAGAGCGTACACTCTCAATCTGGGAAAAAATAGGTAAACCCCCACCTAAATTCAAGCCACTCTCAGAATGCTACAAGCTTCTCCAACAATACCAGCCCTTCCATAGCGCAACACAAGCAAAACAATGGGAATCTGACCTAGACACAAACATAACTGAAAGCAAATGGAAACACGTTTCCTCCTCCACGAAGTGGTTGATCAAATCCGCTCCACTCATAGAACAACACCAGAAAACATTATATAGGTGGTACATGGTGCCAACTCGCCTACACAAACTATACCCAATCACATCTTAGACATGTTGGAGGTGTTCCCTAGAACAAGGATCAGTCATGCACATCTGGTGGAGATGCCCACGATTAGTTAGGTTCTGGAAAGAGGTTAATAAACTCATAACCAAGGTCACCACCGCTGACATAAACTTTGAGCCCATGACTTATCTGCTGCTAGGTATCTCTACTGATATACCTACCAAGCCAAGGAAGGTAATATGCCATATCCTATAGACTGCAAAAAAACTGATAGCAAGATCCTGGAAAACCACAAAGGCTCCCACTATCCCAACCCTTACTCAAGAGATCGATAAACAAATGATTTACGAAACACACTTTAATAATCTATCACCACAAACACATAGATTTAAGGGGGCATGGGATCTGTGGCGCACCTGGAGAGAGGACAACCCAGGCAACTAGAGAGACACAAGGTTCAGGGGTAGATCTGTAAGCAACACTCACCAGCTACTCACCATCAGAAGCAACTCCATATAATGATTGTATTATCACATCCCGAATGAACAGGCAGAAAAGATAAGATACTGGGGGGCGGGGCCGGACCGCCGAGCTGGACGGTCGCAAGTCCCTTCAGCTCCTGCACCTTCCAACGATTTCAGCCCTAAAATTAAGATTTATGCGGAGATGATAAGCCTACAGCACCGACACTCCGTGTGCTGTGATCACTGGACCCAGGGAGAGGCTGACTCTACGAGTTCCAGTCCCCTGGGGGAGAAATTACCGCTCCGGAAGGAGCCTTCTTCGGCGGCGAGCGGGGCGGACGGCCGCTGCCCCGCTATCCTGCCTGACAGTACCCGGCCGGAGGACCGGACCGGCGGGGTCCTGGCCCTGTTCCCCCCCCTTTGGGCCGGCGGGGTGATCCCGGCCCCCACACTGTGACCTCGAAGGCAGAAAGGCAGCCTGGGCCCAGCAACATCTGTAGCTTGATCCGCGGCCTGGGCTTCCTACCTAAAATGGCGGACGCCCGGGGCGGGGCTTGACCTCCAACATGGCCAGACGTGTATGCCTGTAGCTCCCCATGGTCTGGGCCTTTATTGCTCGAAAACGGCACATATCTCGGCAGAAAGAGACCCTAAACTACAAGCTGACACCCCAAACGCCGAGCATACCTTTCGGAGACAAAATCGGAGAAGCTTGAAGGGCATAGCCCGTGTTAAAGTCTGGGGCCTACCGCATCTGGCGCGCTGACGGTGTGGAAACGCGGCCGATCTCCTACCAGAGGGCGTGCAACTCAGCACTAAACGCTCAGAGCCCCGTTACCCCCCCCTTGGACCGGTGGGGGATATCCCGGTCCCTACTAGGGTAGCAAGCCTGCTCCTGGGAGATAAGCAGAAGAATCTTGAAGCCACGCGGCACATCCAAGATGGCCGCCGCAACGACATCTCAGCACGATCAAACGAGCCTATCAGACCAGAAATGGAGAGAAAGCTTTGATTCCAGATTTGAGGCAATATGCCAGGCCTTCTGGGATCGTCTCGCCAAGCGGCAACTCACACTATCCTCTCAAGTGCTGCAGACAGCCTGTGAAGCAGAATCGGATGCCTGTGCCTCTTCTGGGCTGGGGACCCAATCGGAGTTCCCTCCACGCCGTAGTCCAAATGCCCATGGAGAAGTGCTGGACCGCAAACAGAGTGGAGCAAAGGTGATACCCTCGGGCACAGCACCACAGCGTACTCCTACTGCTAATCTCCAGGGACCTCCCAGGCTGAAGGCCAAGAGGGTGC